>NC_046659.1:161559514-161587622 GCF_010883055.1 Belonocnema kinseyi
AATCATCTTCTGTTCTATTTCAAAAAATAACTGACCCACTTTTTTTAAGCAAACAACGATTCCAATGTATACCAAATACCTTTCCGAAACCTACATCTGAAAAGGAATAAAATTCAAAATAATTAAGTTTTGTTCCAAAACCCTAAACAATGAATTCTGAATACCTTCACGAAACCTGTATCTAAAATGGAATATCCCGTGCAGAAATTCCAATTTGGATCTGATCGGGGCCAGATCGGGCAGAATTTGGCCCAAATCAGGCTATCTAGATGGGGTCAGACTCGAAATGAAACGCGATGCCCGATCGGGGCCCAAGCGCTGCGCCCAGAGATAACCATACCTGGCCCCGATCGGGCCCATATTACTTTATTGTTCTTATTCTTAATTAAAAGGGTTCCGTAATAAAATAATATTAAAATTGAATATATCACCTCCATAACTGAAATTTGAGAATATAAATATCAGGTTATCTAACAGATCGCGATATGAAAAAATTGGAGTATGTCAGACACTTTTTTTCGAGCAAACGGAAAAAGTAAAACGACGCAACATAACAGCTAGAATTTGTGTATGATAAACCATTTGAATATTTTGCAATATATTTTTGGTTTTAATTTCTAAATTGAAGTTGCTTTCAATTTATATATTGAACCTAATTGTGGAAAGTATCAAATCACCTAAAAATATTTGAAAATAAATATGTTTGTGACGTCATTGTTGATCTAATTCGTTTTCACATTCAACAAATGAAATATTACTTTTGTTATTTTTCTTATAAATAAATAACCTCATTTCGAGGTTAGGTTTCATCTTAACATTCTTAATAAATTTACTTAGTATAGTCTTCAACACGTAATTCAGGAATATTTTGAAGTATACTATACCTACGCACTCGTCTTGTGCTCACTTTTGGCATTTTTTCCCACTTATTTTGTCACTTTTGCAAATAATAATGGAAATATTTTTGACGCTTGACACTTTTCATTGAAACTTGGGCGATTTGGAGTCAACCCACTTTAGTCCACGAAATTAATGGAGCGCCATCTACTGGCAAGCTTGGCTGTTAAGTCGGGGTCTAGACGGGGCCAAATTTAACAACCACAAAATTGTGTGTCCGATCTGGCCCAAATCGGACAAAAGGCAAACATTTGGCAATTTCTGCACGGGCAAATGCGTAATCAATAAGAATTCTGCTAAAAAATAAAAAACAGTTTATGCTTCTACCAATATTAGTCCAACATTATTTCTTTTCCCAAAAAATAAGGGGACATAAATCATCGTCCGTTCCATATTAATAAATAAGAACTGCCCTAAATTGTTGGTTCTTTTCTTAAGCAAACAAGCAGTATCCTAATAAATTCTGAATAACGTATCCGAACGTCTATCTGAAAAATGGCGTGAACAGATGACCATGTGTAGAAAAAATTGGAAATTCTTCCTAAAACAGCAGGAGTCGTGTAAGAGACAGAGTGTCCCTTCTTTCGCCCTAAATAGCCACCCTCATCTCGTCCGAAAAAAAGGATACGGTAAACACGCATACGACATATTGACGTGTGTGAGTGCGTGTTATTTTTTCCGAGGCATTAGGCTCTGCTTTCGTGGGGCATCCATTTGGAGCTTTGGGATGGTGAGGGGGCGAGGGGGTGAGGGGGTGAGTTATCTTCGATAGGGATGAGGTATAGTTTAGTTTAGGGATTCCAAACGAAACAGAGTCAAGCACTGTTCGAGCCCTTCGTCGCCGTTTGACGATGGCTTTCATGGGAAATCTTTCAAAGGAATCGTTATAGTCCATGACAACACTCCTTGGTGAATTGCCAAATTTTTTTCCTTAAAAGAATCCCGTAGTGGAGTAATTAAGTCTTGTCTGAAAGAAGGAATCAATAGAGATGCTCAAAATGCTTCATATGACTGGGATGTGATTCAGTGAAGAGAAATAACCACTCTGAAAAAATGTTTAGTTGAGCCAACTATTCAGTTAGTGCGTACAACAATTCCATTAGTTGCACTGACTATTCAGTTGGTTCCATCAACTTACTAAATAGTTGGCCAAACTAATCATTTTTTCAGTGCAAGTTTCTTGTAATTAGTTACTTTTTTTGGACCCTTTGTACTTTTTTGCCTCAGAGGGAAAGCAGAGGATGTCCCTAGCTAAGTTTACCCCGTATCCTAACCAAATTCAACACATTAGTTATTAATTAGTTTATTTAGTTACAAACTAATTTACCTCGTGCCTTATCTGACTTTCCTTTGTATCTTAGTCGACTTTACCTCGTACCTTAGCTCACTTTACCCCGCACCCTGGCCAATTTTAACCCATCACCTGAATGAATTTACTCCATACCTGTGTCGATTTTTCACATTGTTGTAGCCGGTTTTACCCCGTAGATGCGCATACTTCACCCCGTACATTAGCCAACTTTACCCCATACTGTATCTGACTTTGACCCGTCCATGGGTAACTTTAACCCATTACCTAGACAAATTTACCCCATGCTCTAGTCGGTTTTACCTCTCGGTCAGACAACTTTACCCCGCACATTAGCTGATCTTACCCCGTATGCTAGCCAACATTACCCCCTTAACTCGATAAATTAAAATTTTTTAGACACTTGTTCCATTTGAGATCATTGATCTAATTTACATATCAACATGGACGGCAGATCCACTTAAAAGATTAGAGGCGGTCCTTAAACTATGCTACTATTTTAAGGAAGGTGGGGGGTTGTACGTTTGTACGTTAGTAGGTCGTACGTTTTTTTAATGTTTGCAAATTTTACCCAGTTTTGTAATTTTTTCGCAGTTTTAATATACTTCTCTTTTCCCTGGTATTTTTTCTTAAATGTACCAACAATAAGAAAAGCCAATTATTCTTGCTAAAAAGTGAATTTAATTGAACAACAGTCTACCATTATATTTTTGTTTCAGAATTAAACTAGTTTGGTTACAAATTCTACTTTTTGGTTGAAAAGTTAATTATTTTTTCGAAAAATTGTTTAATTTTTCCAATTGCGCCGATTCGCAATTGTTTTAAGGACACCTCTTAGATATCCCCACTACTGCCACAATCACCAAAACATGTATATAATCTCTTAAAAAATTATTTTCTTGAAAATTTGTCTTTTTTAGTTTAAAATTCATGTATTCTGTTGATAATTCGTCTTTTCAGCTAGAAAATTAATCTTCTCGGTTCAAAAATAAACCTTTTTTTTTGTTAATTTCACCAACTTGACGGAAATTAGTTTTTCTTGTTTGAGACTTATTTTTCTTGTCTAAAAATGTAATTGCTCCATTCTTAGTCGAAAATTGATTTTTACAATGGGAAAATTTATTTTTTCTAGTTAATAAATGACGCTATTTGTTTCAAATTCCTGTCTTTGATAGAAAATTAATTTTTGTTATTAAAAATGCATCTTTTCTGGTTAAAAAATAATCTTGTTGGTTGAAAGTTCATCCCTTTTGCTTGAAAATGCATCTAATTGGTTTAACATTATCCGTTTTGCTCAAGGATTTCACAATTTTTTTGTTAATTTGCTGTTTTTTTCTGTTGAATTCAATTGTTTCTTATTTCAAATGAAAACCTTTTAGACTAAAAGATTAACTATTATATGTTTTATTTAGAAATAATTTTTGTTGTCTAAAAATCATCTTCTTGATTTCGAGTAGAACTGTTTTGTAAACAAATTAATTTTGTTGGTTCAAGATTCATTATTATATTTGCTAATTGAACTGTTTTGTCGTAAATTAATTTTGTTTCGATAAATCATATTTTTGGGTAAAAAATTTAACTAATTTTAATTTAAAGTTAATTCTTCATGGTTGAGAAGTCTACTACTAAATTTCTCATTAAAAGTTGATCTTTTTCAGTTAGAAATTTAATTACTTTGCTGAAAATTTTATTTTTTTAAAAAGTCATATGTTTGGTTGAAAATTCATCCATATAAACTCTAAAATTCAAAGTTTTGAATAGAAAATGAATGTGTGTATTTTGGAAACAGTTAAAAAAGAATATTTGAAAAAATTTCAAAACATTGAAAAAGATTTCCAATATTGTCGATAAAGACTTTTAAGCCTAAGCTTTTAATTTTTCGGGTGCAGAAAAATATTTGGAAATTCGTCGAATCATTTTCAAAAATATTTGAAAGTTTTCAAAAAATTTCCGCAATAATTTAACATTTTAAAAAATTTTAGAAAATGTAATAAAAAATCTAGATTTTTTAAGATTTCTAAATAGAGTTTTCAATTTTTTAAAAGAATTTTGAAAGGTTCCAATCATTCAAAAACTTTTGGAGATCAATGCAAAATTTTAAAATAATTATTTGATTTTGAAAATCTAATTTCTAAGGAATATTTCAAAAGATTTCCAAAATATTCCAAAAATAATCTGAAAGATTTCAATGAAACTTTCTTCAATTGGACAAATTTAAAAATATAATAAAAAATTGTATAATTCTAAAAGATTAACAATTTTTTTTTAGTCTATGATATATTGAAAATTAAAAATAGATTAATCATTAAGTGAATTTTCACTATTTTATCATTGAATCCTGGTTTACTCGATTTTTATCTAATTTTTCTACTTAGAAATCTGCGAGAAAAATGAAACTTGAGCAAATAATCATTGATTTTAAATAAAGTTTTACTGCTTCAGAAAATTAAAAGTAAAACACCGATTCTCAGCTTTTCTAGATTCAATTATTGAATCCAGTTTTATTAATGTTTCTAATAATTTTCTTTTAAACATTTTGGGAAGAGCAAATATATTTAAAAGTGAAGAGGGTTATACAATCTGCATAAATTAGATCAGATTTTGATGGGGATGGATGAGTCAAATATTTTTTTATGCAACCTTTCGAAAGGGGATGCATGGTCAAACACATTTTTTACGTGAGTTTTTTTTCGAAACCAGTGCTCGATTCTGAAGTTTATAAGTTTTTTAAATACATACTTATGTAACTTTTAATATTTAAATTTTATTTATAAATTTATAATTTAAAGCTGTAGAAAATATAAAATGACCTTATATGAAAAAAAAAATTATCGAAAAGGAAAGTTTTTTGCACAAATTAGTTTCGAGCTTACAATTTTGATATAATTTTATCATTTTTGGTGTAAATGAGTTTTAAATAAATTGCAAAATATATTTTGCAAATAAATGATTTAGCTTTTTAATAAGAAATTTCATAGTTAATTTTAAAATAAACGATCCCATTTTTATCAACTATTCAGATTTATGTAAAACATAACGAAATCAGTACAAAAAAATCCTGGAAAATAATATCCAGCAGATTACAAGATTGTAAAAAATTTTTCATTCTTAATAACTTTATTAGTGAACGTGTTACTTCAAAATTAAAAATACTTGGTAGATTATTTTTTTAATTTTTTGACGAAAATATACATAAAAAACGATTATCCACCATATCCTTTAAAATAAAAAATCTTTTTTATTGTTAGAAAAAAATTCAACAAATAAATAAATAAATGTGTTAGTCACTTAGATCTCTAAAGACCTTGTTCCTTTTACAAAATTGATTGAAAAATTGTCGACAATAAATAATGTGTACAGTTTTTAAAAATATAACAATTTCTGTTTTTTTAAATAAATTTTATAATTAAATACAGATTTTCCTCAATTTTTAACCGACAGATTTCGTTTACAAAAAAAAGTTAATTACTTTTGAAATTCCTTATTTCATTATATTCTATCAGGGACCAATAATCCCTAGTTTTTTAAATAATTTAAAAAATAAATGGAAAACTTAACTACTTATTAATAAATGTATGTCATTTTTTTTTACTAAATTGACTGCCAACGACTCAGAATGGAATTTACTTATTAGGAGCCCTTATTAAGTTATAATAAAAAATTGTTTATGAAACAAACAATTATTGTTTACTGATGAAGTATCATAAAGAGAACTTTTTTTATTGATTTAAAATTTATATCGCTTCAAATATTATTTATTTACTGCAAATTTGTAATAAATAAACTTGAAGTAAGACTTTCAGTCCTTAATTTGTTAATAAACACATCAAAAAACTGTGCCAAATGCAATACGAAGGATCCAAAATGGTGGATGCCAAATAAAAATTTTAACTTATTTTTCATAAAGTTTGATTTCATTTTTAGACAATTATGTCCGCAAGCCTTTTCGGGACAGTAAATTCAAGTGTAATCTTAAAAATTCAAAACTAAATATATACGATCCAAAATGGCGGAAGCTCATTAAAAATTTGAAATTATTTTTCATGAATTTATATATATGTTAATTTTACGTTTCACTTATTTCAAATATGATGTCCAAAATTCAGTATGAAGGATCCAAAATGTCCTATGTTTTTCGAAATTTAAAATTCAGTATGTATGATTCAAAATAACGGATACAAACTTAAACAATTTTTTAAAAATAATAATTGAAAACTTTTTTCAAGATTTATTCAAATAGTGTAGTGACATTATATGCCTCCCCAAAATTTGCATTTGCGTACTTGATTGCTAAAATATCGCGCCTCTGAATTGTTGAATAATGACGTTAGCATTTTTCTCATTTGATTCCTATACTTGAGACAGTGTCTGCAGGCTGTCAAGAATTCGCTGGGTTGACATAATATAATATAAAAAACTCCTGCCCGCGAGGAATTTTTCGTCGAGATCGAAGAAGGGCAGAAGGCCTCCTTACAATCACAAATGTGGAGTCCGCTTAGTAATCCATTTCTGCAGGTTGGCAACAAAGTGAATGTATCCAGAAGTAGTTTGGTTGGTTCCTCTGACTTGTTCGGATTTCCAAGAGACAGACTTGATTTCCATTCATTTATTTTCGCCGCCATTTCACTGATTGCCACCGCTCCTTCTATTCGCCTCCGCCCTCCTTTTTCTCCTCTTTTCGTTTTTTTACCCCTCCTTTCCTTACTTTTTTTACCTCTCCTCTCCCTTTGCCGCTATTTTAAACCCTTGATATTTCTTATGTTCGAGTTCGCTGTTCCTTCATACGAATTCTTATTTTATTTTCCATACACTCTTCATTCATACTTTTCACTAAATCTTTACCCCTTCTCTTTTCCATTCTATCTTCACCCATATTCTCTCCTAAATCTTTAACATTTTCCTTTCTTCATTTTCTCTTCATTTAAATCAAATTAATTGACATCAAATAAATCTTGATCCGCTCTCTTTCCTATTCTTTCATATTTTTCACTTGATCCTTACTCCTTCTCTTTTACACTCTCTAACCATTCCTATTTTCCACTTAATCCTCACACTTTTTCTGATCAATTCCATCTTCATTCACATTTTATACTGGATATTTAACTCTTTTCATTTTCATTCTTGCTTCAATTATAATTTTTAGTAAATCTTCACCCCTTTTCCTTCCTTTCTCTCTACTAAATCTCTTTTTTTTTTGCTTTTCCAGTCTTGCCTTATTCATATTTTCCACCAAATCTGTACCTCTTTTCTTTTCCTTCTTCCCAACCTGAAATTTTTTAAATAACTCTTTACCTCTATTTCTTTGACTTTTTCTGTGTTCTTATTTCTTACTAAACCTTTCTTCTTTTTCTTTTTAATTATCTCTTTATTTATATTTTGCAATACAGCTTTATCCCTTTTTTCTTTCTTTTATCTTCTAATTCATATTGTTCACTAGATATATAACCTCTTTTTATTCCATTCTATCTTCATTCGTATTCTCTGCTAAATCCTCTTATTTTTTCTATTCCATTCTTGCATTATTTATATTTTTCCGCTAAATCTTTAACTCACTTTTTTTCCTTCTTCCATAATTCATATTTTCTATCAAATCTTTATCCTTTTTCTTATCCACTTTCTTTTTGTTCTTATTATTTACTAAATCTTTACGCCTTTTCTTTTCAATTCTCTGTTCATTAATATTTCCCTCTACAGCTTGATTCGTTTTCTTTCTTTTTTCTCTTCGTTCATATTTTTTACTAAATCTGTAACCTACTACGTCTTAAATTTTGGCTTTATTCAAAATTTTCACTGAATCTTCATCCCTTCCAATCATTTTCTCTCTGGATTAATATTTTTTACTGAATCTTTACCTATTTCGTTTCGCACTCTCCCTTTATTCATATTTTATACTAAATCTTTACCTCTTTTCTTCCTTATTCTTTATTCTTTTATTTTATTTCTCATTAAATCCTTACATCTTCTCTTTTCCATTCTATCTTCATTCCCATTTTCTACTCAATATTTGACCATGATTTTTTTCATTCTCTCTTTATTCATATTGTCCATTAAATCTCCACCCCTTCTGTTTCATTTCTCTGTCATTTAATATTGCTGATAAATCCTTATCTTTTTTCTTTTCGATTCTTGCCTTATTTTTATTTCCCACTACACCTCCACCATTTTCTTTCCCTTCTTCCCTAATTCATATTTCCCACTACATCTTTACCCTTTTCCTTTCTTTTCTCTCTAAATTCATATTTTCTATTAAATCTTCACCCCTTTCTTTTCCATTCTATCTTCATTCATATTCTCTGTTAAATCCTTACCTTTTTCATTTTTCATTTTTCATTTTTGCCTTATTCAAAGTTTTCATTATATTTTTACCTCGTTTATTTTCCACTCTCTCTTTGTTCTTATTTTTTCTTACTAAACCTTCACTCCTTTTTTTCAATTTTGTTTTCATTTAAATTTGGGAATACATCATCATCTTTTATCTTTCTTTTCTCTCTTTATTCATATTTCCTACTAAATCTTCACCTCTTTCCTTTCCATTCTATCTTCAATCACATTCTCTGATGAATCCTTATCTTTATTCTTTTTTATTTTTGCCTTATACATATTTTCCACTCAATCTTCACCTCTTTTCTTTTCCCTTTTCCCTGCTTCATATTTTCCATTCAATATTTACGTCTTTTATTTTTCACTTTCTCTTCGTTCTTATTATTTACGAAACCATAACACGTTATCTTCTCAATTCTCTCTTTATTTATATTTTCCATTAAATTGTTACCTCTTTTCTTTCTTTTCTCTTTTCATTCATATATTCCCCTAAATATTCACTTCTTTTCTTTCCCTTATTCCCTAATTCATATTTTCTATTCAATCTGTATTACTTTTGTTTCCTGCACTCTCTTCATTCATGTTTTATATCAGTTCCATACTTCCTATATCTTTTATTTTTGCTTTCTTTCTATTATTTCACTAAATCTTCATCCCTTTTACATATTTTTTCTTTCTATTCTTTCTCAATTTATATTTTCTACTAAATCTCTGTATCTTATCTGTTCCACTCTCTTTCTTCATTCTTATATTCTACTAAATCTCTACCCCTTTTCTTCTTTATTCTCCCTTCGTTTCATACTTTCTTTTCAATATTTACCCATTTTCCTTTCCACTCTATCTTTAATTACATTTTCTGCTAAGTTCTTACTCCCAATAAATCTTCGTCCCTTTGCTTTTTATTCTCTTTGAATTTATATTTTCTACTGAATTCTTATTTCTTTTTTCCACCCTCTCTTCATTAATATTGTCTACTAAATCTTTACCCCCTTTCTTTTAATTCTATCTTCAATCAGATTCATATTTTTCTGGATGTCTCAAGCAAAGGAGAAAGTAATGGAATTTATTTACAAAGATAGCAAAAAAAAAAAAGATTTTACAACGATTTCCTTTTAAAAGTGGCATCTTAACAATTAAAAGTGGTCTAAACCATAAAAAGATGAAATTTCTAGGTCAAAAACTCTTGAGTTGCGTTTTTCCTAATACTAATTGTTGGTTTTACTTTAATCGCCAAAAGATCCTAATCCCCTGTCTTTTTTATATTCTCTCTTCATTCTCATTCTCAAATAAATATTCACACCTTTTTTCACCATCATTTTTTATTTACCTTTTTACTAAATCCTTACCCCAATTCTTTCTCTTTTTACTCATATGATATACTCCATATTTACCCCTTTTCATTTTAATTCTGTCTTTATTTATATTTTCCACTAAATCTTTACCTATTTTGTTTTCCACTCCCCCTTCATTCTTAGTTTATACTAAATCTTGACCCCTTCTCTTTCTTATCATCTCTCTTCATTCACAACCTTTTTTTATTCTTTTCATTAATAATATCCACTAAACCTTTACCCCTTTTGATTTTCATTCTCTATCAGGCATATTTTCCACTATATCTTCATGTCTTATGTCTCTCATTCTCTTTATTCATACTTTTAACTGAAAATCTCCCCCTTTCCTTTTCCAGTCCCCTTTTATTTATATTTTTAATTAAATCCTTCTTTCTCTGTTTGTTTATATGTTTTCCTATATCCCTACCCCTTTTCATTCTCTCTTTATTTAAATTTTACACTAAATCTTTACGCTTTCTCTTACTTACTTCATCTTTTATTTTTTTATTTTTAACTAAATTTCTATCCCTTTGCTCTCCCATTTACGCTTCATTTATATTTAGCACTAAATCTTTACCCTTTTTTACGCATTCTTTCTTTATTTCTATTTTCTACTAACTATTCACGCCTTTTCTTCTTATTCTATCTATAGCCATATTTTTTACCTAAATCTTTACCCCCTTTCTTTCCTATTCTCCGTTCATTTATATTATCTACTAAAACTTCACGTATTTTTTTCCCATCCTCTTCATTCATATTTCTAACTAAACCTATACCCCTGTTCTTTTTCAATTTCCCTTGATTAATAGTTTTAACTAAATCTTTACCCCTCTTCACTCCTATTCTATATTCATTTATATTTTCCACTAAATCTGTACACCCTTTTTTGCATTCTCTTTACATTCATATTATTAACTTAACCTTTACCCAATTTTTCTTTCTTTATATTTTTGTTTGTACGTTTGAATCCATCTTCACTTATTTTCCTTTTCATTCTCTCTTCATTCATACTTTCCACTTAATCTTCATGCCTTTTTCCCCATTTTGTTCAATAATATTTTCCACTCAATCTCTACCCCTTTTCTTCTTTATTCTCCATTCATTTATATATTTAACTAAATCTTTACTCCATTTCTTTCCCGTTCTTTATTCATTCACATTTTCCACTAAATCTTTACCCTTTTTTTTCATTATCTTTATTCATATTTTTTCAACTATATTTGTAACTTTTTAATTTCTCATTCTCTCTTTATTTATATTTTCAACGAGATCTCTGCCCCATTTTTACCCACTCTTTCTTTATTTTTATCTTCCATTAAATCTTCACGCCTTTTTCCCCATTGTCTTTATCAATACTTTAAACTAAATTAATACCCCTTTTCTTTTTCATTCTCTCTTTGTTTATATTTTGTAAAAAGGTCTATGTCACCTTTTTTAACCATTCTTTCTTTATTTATACTTTCCATCAAATCTTTACGCCGTTTTTCCCATTGTCTTCATGAATATCTTAAACTAAACTTCTTCCCCTTTTCTTTTTCATTCTCCATTCATTTATATTTTTAACTAAATCTTAATCGCTTTTCTTTCCCGTTGTCTATTTATTTATATTTTCCACTAAATCTTTACCCTTTTTTTTAATTCTCTTTATTAATGTTTTCCAACTAAATTTATACCTTTTTTCATTCTCTCTTTATTTATATTTTTAAAAAGCTCTTTGTACCCTTTATTACCCATTCTTTCTTTATTTCTATTTTTCATGAACTATTCACGCCGTTTGTTTTTATTCTATTCTCCTTAATATTCTTAACTAAATCTGTATTACTTTCTTTAACAAATTTTTTCCGATCTCTTTTCATTCATATTTTCCGCTAAGTCTTTAGCATTTCTTTTTCATTCTCTCTCCATTATTATTTTTAACAAAAGGTTGCCCCTATTCTTAACTATTCTCTGTTCATTATTATTTTCCACTAAATCTCAACCCATTTTCTTTTTCATTCTCTGTTCATTCATTCATTCGGTTAATTTATTTTCGCCACCATTTCACTGATGGCTACCGCTCCTTTCATTGGCTTCCGCCCTCAAACCTCTGCCCTTTCCTTTTTTGCTTCTCCTTTCCCTTTTCCCCCTCCATATCCTGTGCCAAGATTGCAAGCCCTTGATATTTATTACGCTTGAGTTGTGTGTTTCTTCATACGAATTCTGGGTTTCACTTTAATCACCAAAAGTGCTACTCTCCATCTCCAACTCTTGGGTCAAGTGTTTGGTAACCCATCGTCACGCCTTTACTGTACCCAGTACCCACCCCTCTATTTTTTTTCTTTTCATCTTCAGCTCATCATATCCTCGTCTGTCATCTTCAGGTTCCTTGATGTATCCTCTTTAGGAGGAGATAGATAGTTACCTTTTTGCGCTCCATTACGCTGTTTTTCATTAAGCCTCAGACGCATGACATGTTTTTTTCTTTACCATCTTTTAACAATCTTAAGGTGTTCACATTTATTAATTAGGCAGTAGCATTTAGGAGATACCATTAATCTTTATCCCTTTTCTTTTCCATTATTTTTATATTCATATTTTGCACTTAATTGACGTTTCTTTAGTCTCTCTTCATTTATATTCTCTACCCAATGTTTACCAACTTTCTTTTTCATTCGCTGTTCATTAATATTTTCCACTAAATCTTTATCCCGTTCCTTTCTAATTATTTGTTCGCTAAATATTTACCTCTTTTCTTTCAATCTTTATTCATTATTATTTTTCATTGAGTCCTTACCCCTTTTATTTTTATTGTTTCTTGGTTTATACTTTTAATCAAATCTTTATCCATTTTCTTTTTAATTTGCTGTTCATTAATATTTTCCACTAAATCTTTACCCCGTTTCTCTTTAATTCTTTATTCATTAAAATTTTTAATTAACTGTTTACCTCTTTTATTTTTGATTCTTTCTTCATTTACGTTTCAAATAAAATTTTTGCCCATTTAATTTCTTATTCACTGTTCATCAATATGTTCCACTAAATCTTTACCCCTTCTTAGCATTCTCTTTTCATTTATATTATCCACCAACCTTTACCCCATTTCTTGTTCTTTTCCTGTTTGTTTATAAGTTTTACTCCATCTTTAACCATTTTCGTTTTCATTCTCTCTTTATTCATATTTTCCTCTAAATCTTTAAGTCCTATGTTTCCCATTCTCTTTATTAATATTTTTAATCAAACCTCTACCCCTATTCTTTCCTACTCTTTCTTCATTCGTATTTTCCACTAAATATTCACATCTTTTATTTTCTCTTCTTTTTTTATGCTTTTCCCTCCTCTACATATTCATATTTTCTATTAAATATCCAACTTTTTTATCCTCTATTTATTTAAATTTCCTACCAACTTTTTATCCCTTTTCTTTTCACCCTTACTTTTTTCATACTAAATTTCACCCCTTTCTATTTTCCCTTAATTCATAATTTGTTCCATAGCCTTTTTTTCCAATCTCTCTTCATTCCTACTTTCTTCAAAATATTTACCTTTTATTTTCATTCTCTTGTCATTCACGTTTTCCACTAAACTCATTAAACTCATCGAAAACATATAAACCAAAAAACGATATAATATTTTTTTACAATAAAAGTCCCATTTAAACAATTATAAATTGTTTAAACAGTAAACAGACAACTCAAATGAAAAAATTCAGTTTATACATTCATAAATTACGTCATGGCATTCGAAAAATCTCATTATTTTGCGATATTATAAAATTATCAATTGATAAAACAAAATAAAATATTTCAACAATTATTAAAAGCCAAAAAATCTAAAAAGAGGAGCCAGGATTGGAATTTGTTGAAAAAACTCAAAGAAAAGACAATTTGTAGCTTTTTCCTTTTAAAAATTGCGAAGATCCAATAAAATAAAAATAAAAAATTACTTTTTTACTTTCACCCCCATAAGCCTTTTTTATAGTCAAAAAAAAACCTTTAGTGAAGAATTAGGTTTCGTTAATTCTTGGGACTATTTAATATTTTTTTGTGCGGCTTGTTTTCCGTAAAAATAGTTGTTTATACAAAAGCTATTATCTTCAGATCATAAACAGATATTTTATAAATTTTTTGAATAATTTATGATTATTCATAACAATAATGCTAAAAAATGCAGTTTTTCTGACATTTCTAACTTTTTTCATTTGTTTACTTAAACTTGGGTAATAATTAATGAAAGTGAATAGACGTATTTATTTAAAGAATTTATTATTATTTACAAAAATATTATATGAAAAACTTGCTAGAAATTTGTGGTATTTCGTGAAAATTTACAATTATTTTCAGCATTTCATGTAGAGTAGGGTAAACTTATATAAATAACCAAAAATAATTGTTTAAACAATTAATCATGGTTTATAGAAATTTTCTCGTAGAATAGAGGCAGAAAATCGTTGTTTTTCTGAATTTTGCAGATTATTTTTAACTTTTCAGTTTATGTCAGGTAATAATTAATCAGAGTTAGGAAAATTATTTTTTTTTTTATAAATTTGTTATTATTTATAAAAATAATATCCTAGAATAATTGTAGAAAGTTGCAGTTTTCTTCTAAAACTTTCTACTCTTCTTTTGATTTTTAGTTATGAACAAATAATGTATAAATATCAAAGAAAATAAGTTTGAAACAGTGTATTATTTTATCAAAACGAAGCATCATTAAATTGTTGCTAATATTTCAGAAATAATAATTTATAGAAAAATTAATATCAACTAAAGAAAATGGCTGTGTTAATAACTTATAAAAATTAGTTTTTGAATTACATAAAAATGATTGCAAGTCATGAAATAAAAATTTTTAACTGCCGCTTTCGAGTAATTTTACAAATAAATAAACCTAATTTCTATTATTGCGCAAAATATGTATCATTTTTTAAACACCCCTATAGAATAAATTTATTACATTCAAAAATTATTTCTCAAGATTTTTATTTAATTTTCTGTTTCTCTTACTAAATAGATATCAAACTTGAAAAAAAAATCAGAACAAAATGTTTTGAATTTGCTTATCTTTTTATTTAAGATTCTTAAATCATAGTTAATCTTGTGGCGAGCTAATTAATTTTATTTTCCTAATTAGATCCTTTGTCAAGAATGAAAAATCATCCTTGTTAAAACTTTTTTCAAATAAAAAAACTGGGAGTCTCGTCTTCTATTTGTGTGAAATATTTTGATTAATTTTTCTGGTGCGCAACTGTGAACCCCTGCTATAGATAATTTCCGCTCTCTTTCATTTCCACCCCAAACTACCTAGAGACATTTTTTTCTATATTTTCTTAAATAGGGGTCAGTCTATATTAAGAAAATAATGAATTCAGCCCGAATATTCGCTCTGCTTTTATTTCCGAATCTCCCTTTCTAAATCGCTTCTGGTTCTCTATTGACTCTCCTAATCGCCTTGTTTAGCTGCCGGCCAATGAGGCGCGACAACGTCCGAGGTTAATCTGCGTGACGTCAGAAACTCATCCAATCGGCGGATCCATAAAAAAAAACGTCCTCGAACTAACCCTCTAATCCCCTCATCCCTCGGGTTAAGAGCAACGTGGATGCATTTATATCGAATTGCAGCGCCCTCTATATTGTCTCTCCGAAATGTCCTCCTTTTTGTCTTCGCATGTCTCATAAGCGTGGATTTGGCCTTCAAGCTTTGTTCTCCTTCTCCTTATCCATTTCCCCCCCTTTTGCGTTTTCCTTATCTCTTCTTATTTTCCCTTTCTATCTTCATTTTCTCTTTCTCTAGCACTCGATTTTCTTTTTAAGATGGCTATATTTTTTTTCTGTATATAAACTAAAAAAGAAACACCCGCTATTATTATTTTGCTTGTCTCGTTCAATTTTTAAGTTGAAATATAAAATTAACATTAATTATGGCAAAATTTTTTTATTTTACATTTTCGATTAGGAGAGGGTCCACATATTAGGTTTCAATAATGAGAGGGGCTGCCCTAACGTCACACGTGACACTTCTCTGATCCAAAAATAGAGTTTAAATTCGTGTCGATACATTAATAACCAGTATTAGGGCAGCAACAATTTTTCTGAATGCATTTGCAACCATATGCATCAAAACCCCGATTTATTAACAGTTTCGGAAGTTGCCTGCAAATAGCCTTATTTCTAAATCGGGAAAATCAAGATGAAAAGCAGCCGGGGCTATCTGAACCGTTTCCAATTGAATTACATAATATTGCGCAATATACTCGACTGAGTACTTGCGCACTGCGGCCCCTTCGAGGCTAAAGTCGAACTCGTCTTTCGTCCGGCAGTTGAAAAGACTAATTAAAAAAGAAAAAATTATCAACAGTTGAACTGAACGAAAAAAAAAAACAAAACAGTTCAGTTTTTAAATTACAGAATTGATTTTTTTCAAAAAGAGTTGACTTTTAAACCGAAAAAAAATTGATAACCAGGAAGTTAATTTCCATTAAAAGACTAATTTTCAATCAATAAACCACGAATTTGTCAAACAGTTAAATTCAACGAAAAAGAAGAATTTTTAATTTGAAAAATTAAATTTCTACAAAAAAGAAGAATTATCTGCACAAAAGAGAAACTTTTTTAACAAGACACTTAATTTTCAATTGAGGAAGATAAAATTTTTAGAAAATATTTGGATTCTCAACTATGAAAAAAGAACGTCTTATGGAAAAGGGCGAATTTTCATCTAGGTGAATTCAATAAAAAAAGAATAATTTTCCATCAAATAGTTGAAACCTCAAAAAAAAATGTGAATTTTTAACAAAATATACGAAATTTCAACAACTTGAAGTCAACCAAAAAGACGATGTATTTTTAACAAAATACTTGATTCGTCAACCAAAATTAGAAATTTCTTCAACTAAAAATAGAATTATTTAGTTTCAGGTTTGAAACCAAAAAATTTAAACACAAAATAAAATCATTTTTAGCCAGTTGACTTCATCAAAAAGGACGAATTTTTAATAAAATAATTCAATTATCAACCATAAGGATGAATATTCAACAAACAAGATCAATTTTCTTTCAAAAGCGATGAATTTTTAACAAAATACATTAATTTTCTACCAAACAAGAGAATTTTCTAATCGAGAGGGAAACGTTTTCAAAGAGCCACCTACTTTTTAATTATGAAAGATAAATTTTCAACAAAATAGTACAATTTTTAACTTTTCAACAGAAAACAAAAAATTTACAAAGAGAAAGACGAATTTTCATCCAGTTTGAATTCAACAAAGAAAAGACGAATTTTTAGCAAAATAATTGAATCCTGAATCAAAATGCTTTTCAATTTTCGAAAAATAAAAATCCTCAACCAAAATTTGCAATAAAAAATGAAGTCTTTCAATTTTAGTTTTAAACAACTAATTTCCAACGACAACAAAAAAAAACACGAGTTTTGAACAAAATATTTGGATCCTCAATCAAAAATAGAAAATTTTTTAACGAAATGTACGAATTTTCAACTGTTTGAATTCGACAAAAAAGAAGAATTGTTAACAATAAAATAGTTAAATATACAACCAAAATAACGAATCCTAAAAAAATAACAAAAAATATTGCTTTTTTTTTTGGGGGGGGGGGGGGTAAGAAACTTATCCTTTTTCTCATTTTCTCGTTTTAATGTGAACCGAATTAATAGAACAAAATTAAAAGTCACACTATTTCTTTTTATAATTTTTTTTTAATATTCATCTTTTTGTTGAATATCGAACGATACCATTTTTCTAAAATTAATCTCTTGTTTAAAAAATCATCTTTTCAGTTCAATATTGAACTCTCTTATTAAAAATATTTTTTTCAAATACATCATATTAGTTGAAAATCTTTATTCGTTAAAAAACCAACTTTTTTATAGAAAGTTTGCCGTTTTGGCTTGAAAATTCAAAAATTTAGTTAAAAATTAAACTAATTTGTGAATAATTATATTTTTGGTTGAAAATTCAACTATTTGATTTAGAAAACAACCATTTTGATCTGCATGTAACTATTTGGTAGCAAATTAATTTTTTTGTTATAAATCATATTTTTGTTAAAAATTCAACTGTTTGCTTTAAAGAAAACTATTTTTATGAACATATAACTATTTTGTAAAAAAAATAAAATTTTTTGTTAAAAAATCATATTCTCGGAATGAAAATTCAACTCTTTTGTAGATAAATTTGGATTAAAAATGCAACTATTCGGTTAAAAATTACTTTTCTTTATAAAAACATCATTACTCCACTTTTTCTTGGACATCTATGCTGTACAAGTTTAAAACTCAACTATTTAATAAAAAATGCATTAGTTTGTTTAAAATTGTTCTTTTTGTAGAAAATTAATCTGGTTTGTTCAAAATACACCTTTCCACTCGAGAATTCAACTATTTAGTTAAAAATTAATGTTTTGTAGTTAAAAAGCGAACTGTTTTGTAGAAATTTTGCCATTTTGGCTTAAAAATTCAAAAATTTGGTATGAAATTAAACTACTTCATGAAAAGTTAAATTTTTCGTAGAAAATTCCACTATATGGTTAAGAAAAGTAACTATATTGATGAAAATGTAACTATTTGGAAGAAAATTAAATTGTTTGTTGAAAATTCATATTCTCGAGATTTAAATTCAACTGCTGTGTAGATAATTATGGCTCTGGATGGAAAATTTAACTATTTAATTAAAAAGTAAATTTTCAATTCAAAAATATATCTTTATGTGATTTGTTCAAAATAAACCGTTCCACTCGAGAAGTCAACTATTTAGTTAAAAATTCATCTTTTTTGGTTGAATTAATTTAGTAAAAATTTCATAACTTTTTTGTTAAAAAGTTATTTTCAATCTGAAAAATTAACGATTCCACTTTTCGTGAAAAAAAATTTTTTAGATGAAAATTCAACTCTTTGGTGTAAAATATATCTTAATTGTTGGAACAATCATTACATTAAATGAAGATTCAGCTATTTGTAGAAAAAATAATTTTCAAAGTTTGATTAGATTTTCAATAATTAAATTTTCATTTTCCTGGTTAAAAAATCTTTTTTTTGCTAAAAATTAAGTTTTCGTTAAAACTTCAACTGTCATAAAAAAAACGTGTATCTTTGGCTTGAAAGATAATTTTGTTAGAAATTCTACTATTTCCTTAAAAAATCATCTATTTTTCTTACAACTTTAACAACTTAGTCATTAATGCAACGGTCGTTAGACATTTATTTTCTTCCTGTTAATAATTCCTCTTTTTGGTTGGAAAATTTTTCTCTTCGGCAGAAAATTATTCTTCTTAGTTTGAACATTCAAATATTTGGTTAAAAATGCAATACATTTCAATTTCTTGTCTCAAGAATTTAAAGTATTTTATATTAAATTCATTTGTGCTAGCTACATTAATTTAATTTTAAATCATTCATTTCTCAATTTTTTCGAAAAACCACCCTATTTCATCTCTTTAAATAAAATTTCGGGCTACACTACATTTGGATTGAGAGAGGTGATTAATGAGGCAAAAATTAATGAGCAAAATTACGGTCATTAATGAGGAGTGACAGGCAGATAAAAAATAGTCCAAAATTGCTTCAATTTTTTCTATCTAGAAACTCTTTCAATCTTATGCAATCCCTTATTTTCTCATTCACTGGTCGCGTTCGGCCACCCCCTAACTAGAGTCATCCTGATGGCTACTTTTTTTTAGCCGGTTGTTTTGGGGAGCAAGTTAGTGCAGTCCACACACGATGGACCCAAACACATGCCACAGGCACTTACGCAAAAAAAGGACAAAAAAACATAGACACAAAGTTCGAAAATGTGTAGATGAGGGTGAGAGAATGGTTCGGACGCACGCACCCACACTCACAAGAGAGCGAGGGGGTGAGAGGAGGTACCGCGCCACGCCGCGACGCGGCGTCTATTTCGTTTCTGCGTATACGTATATCCTACGTTTCGTTTCATTATCATACCATTATTTTTTGCTCGTGTCATAAATTGCCTTTTTCCATGGCTTTTCGTGCTTTATGTGTCCCACTTCTGCCATTAATGTCAGGCCTGCCAACAACCCACCCCAATCTGCCCAGCCCCCCCACGCATTTATTTAGGATACGTGACTTTTCTTGCCAGAAGCACATTTCGCGCAGGCCGCTTTTTATTAATGAAGCGCGATCTGACGTATTTTTCTGTTTCTGGGTTTTTTTTTTTTTTTTTTTTTTTTTTTTTTTTTTTTTTTTTTTTTTTTTTTTTTTTTTTTTTTTTTTTTTTATTGAACGCTTGGGGGCTGGGATGAAATCAACGAACGGTGACCACTCGGTGGTTATGAGATATGACCTTTTTAGCTGATGATTCACGACTATTCTGAAATATTATTTTTCTGGTGCCAAGATTGTCGCTGAACTTTTTCTTTTATATGGTTCTATAATAATGTTTAAATATTAATTATTCTCTTAGGGGGCTGCACATTAGGGACGGAATGTTCAAATGTTTGTAAATGAATTTCAAAGAAACTCCCCAAACCAAATTTTTTTAAATAGTTTATTTAATCAAACATTTTAAACAATTATTGCTAAATTTGCAAACCATTGCAAAAAACATAAACCCTAAGCCCATAGATCGTAAAAATTTAAGATAAAAAATATTTTTAAGAAATGTGACATAAAATACAAAAAAACATTGACAGAATGAGTGACCAAATAGCAAAAATAGCTTAACTATTAAATCCATACATTTTTCAAATAACTTATTTTTTCAAACAGCTTAATTCAAAACAACTTTAATCAATTCTAAGAACACATTTGTTTATATACAGTGAGATTTAAAGATAGTTCTTATTTAAAAATAAAATTTGTTATAATTAAATAATATTTCTACAAAAAATAATTTGTTCCAGCAAATTTTTTTGCAAAACTAATGGCATTCTTGAAATTCGCGCACGAAAAAAGCCTTGAGTTAACATGTGTTGTATTTGTATTGTTATTAATTTTCTTATAGACGTTAAAAGCCTTATTAAATATATTGTTTCGGACATATTTTTTTCAGTGGAATTAGATTTTTGAATATATTTTGCGAAAAAATTTAAATTGGCAATAATTTACTTAGATTTATAAAAACTTGATTTTGCCATATTTTGTTTTAAAAAAATGTTTAAACAAATTTTTTTAATTTGGCTTTGTGGGTCTGTTAGTAATTCAATTAAAAAAATTTTCTGGCTGAATTTTGTTTGATTTGGTTAAGATTTGCGATCTGTAGGTGGTTACAAATTTAATTATTTTGTCGAAAATACAACTATTTTATTGAAAAAAAATTCAATCGAAAATTCCACTACTTGGTTCAAATTTAAACTAATTCTAAAAAAATGAATTTGGTCGTTGTTTAAAGATTAATTATTTTAGTTGAAAGTTTATATGGTGGTGTCAAAATTTCCACTGATTTGTAATAATTTTGTCTCTTTGCTCTGAAAATTCAGCAATTTGTTTAAAAATTAAACCGTTTGGTTGAAAATTTATATATGTTGTAAACTTGCCTAATTTGGTGAGAAATAAATCTTCATTTCTTGAAAATTCGACTGTTTGGTTCAAAGTTGAACTAATCCATTGAAAATTCATTTTTTCTTGATTAAAGATTTTGTTTTAAATGCACATTATTTTTGAAAAATAATTTTAAAAGCTGGAGATTAAACTGTTTCATGTTTGTTAAAAATTTTGCCATGTTTATAAAATTTCAACTGTTCGATTCAAATAAAATGTTTTTTAAGATTCATCATTCTAATTAAAAACTTGTGTGATTGAATGCAGATTTAACTTTTTTTTTAAATATATTTTTCTTTTTTGGTTTAGAAAGGTTTTTTTCACTGAATATTTGACTATTCCATTTTTTATGATAATTCACCTTCCTAATAGAAAATGGATTTTTTTCATGTCGAAACTTGATTTAAAAAATCTCTTTTTTGGTAGGAATTTAAACTTTTGCTTTAAAAACTCAACTTTTTCATTAAAATGTCGTTTTTTTAATCAAAAATTAGGGTTTTTATAAGAAAATGTACCTTTTCCATTAATTTTATATAAATAAATATATAAATATATATTTATATACATTTTATAAATTTAAAAATTTTAAATTTAATAATAAATAAATAAATAATAAAATGAAAATAAATAAATAAAAAAAGTAATAAAAATTTAAAAATTTATATAAATATATAAATAAATTAAAAATTTTCCAAAAATTAACTATTCCATTTTCTGTTGAAAATTTATATTTTTTATTGAAGATTAAAGGATTTGGTTAAAAATTCATGTGTTTTGTTGAAAATTCGTCTTTTTTTATAAAAACGGTTTGTATGTATTTTGTTGAGGCTTAGAGTTTTTGGTAGAAAATTAATTTTTTTGGTTCTAAACTTAAAGTCGCAGAATCTTTCAGGGACAAAATATTTTGTTTTTTAGAGGAAATTAGGCGACACATATTTTTGCAATTAAAAAAAAATCCCAAAATAAAGTCTATTTGAATTTTTGTCTGCGTTTTTGAAAAAATCCCTCATTTTTATTTTGTGGCCAAGAGAATTTTTTGTCAAAAAATCGAATTTTCATATTTTTCCTGCTTACATTAAAAGATAAGAAAAAATGTTAAAAAAATAGTTTGGACAGTTAAAAAAATTCTGCAACAAACTTCTTTACTCTCTTATGATATTTTGTCACGTTTTTGAGAAAAATAACAACATTTAATATTTTTGAAAAAATTAATCTGAATCATAAAAATGGCTTAGCCCGCATAAAACTGATAGAATTTTTTTTTTATATAAATAACAATTTCTAAACAATATTTTAAAAATTGAAAAATGTCGGGTTTGCTTTTTTTCATTGAAAAAGCAGGAAAGCAATTTATAATATAGTTAAAAACATATTGTAACAGTTGAAAGAATTTACTGCTCCGCTTTAAATGCAGTTTGTCAACAGAAATATTAAATTTTTAAAAATTTGTCTTAAAAATGGTACAAGATCGGCCTGGGATAAAAAGTAATTTTAGTTGCTGTTTGAATTTCATCTCATTGATAAAGATTTTAACTATTCCATTTTAGTATAAAATTAATCCTCTAAATTATTTGGAAACTATCTATTTCGTTTCGGGGTGAAATTATATTCAATAAATAATTTTATAATATAATAATTTTTTTTAAATCTTACAATATGATTGTAAATAAAGTTTATTTTAATTTTATTAAATTTTATTTGCGTTGACTCTCAGCGAGCGGTTGTGTATAGAAACAGTAAGACAAGTTTCTCTTAGTGGATACAAACGAGTCTAGTCAGACATCTTCATCGAACATGGCAAGTCGTTACGTATGAAAATATAATGACGACAAAAAACAACTTTCGTTATAAAAATTTAATTGACTTATTGTTTATTTTAAACTATTTTATGTTTATTATATCCAAATAAAGAACGTCTTTTCTGATAGTCACAAAAAAATAGATAATTTTAAAAAAATAATAAAAAATCTATTCAGCTTGTTTTCTTTAATAACTTATCTCTTTCGCGTTGAAAATTCATTTTTTAGTTTGAGATATATCTGTTTGAATGTAAATTGAACTTTTTTTGTTAAAAATTCTTTTTTTTTTGGTGAAAATTACTTTATTACCTGAAAATGCTTTAAGTTTGTCTTTTTCAATACAAAATTAATTCGGTTAAATTCGGCTAGAAATTTAATTATTTGGTTAAAAATTTAACTACTCAACTGAAAATTTCATTTCATTAATGAGAATTAAGCCATTTTGTGTAAAATTTAACTGTTTTGTTGAAAATTGGTGTCTTTAGTTAAATTGACCTTTTGCTCTAAAATTAAAATCGTTTTTGGTTGCAATATATCAACCATTACATTTTTTAGGCTTGATTCATATTCTTGGTTGAATTCGACTATTTTTGATTACACATTTAAAAGAAAATTCTGTTTGAAATATCAGCTAATATATTTTCTTTTTATAACTATTCCTTTTTTTAACTAAAAAATCAACTACATCGTTAAAAAAATGCCAAACTTCTTTTTTAAAAATTCAATTCTTTTGATTAAAATCTATCCCTTTTGCTTCAGTGTTCCACTATTGAAACTTACAAATACGATTTTGTTTTTTTTTTTCTTTTAGAAAATTGAATTATTTTTCAGAAAATTTTATCATTCAGATAAAAATTCAACTATATTACTGAAACTTCGCCCCCTTCTGCTTAAAATTTCAACTACCAAAAATGGATAATTCTTCTTTGTGGGTTAAGAATTCCACGATGTGATTAAAAATTATACTGCTTTGTTGAAAATTTAATGATTTTTTCATAAAGTCATCTATTTTGTTAAAAAGTATTCTTATTGTTAAAAACTCAGCTGTTTTTAAAAAGAATTCAACACTTTAGTTGACATTTTTTTTCTTTTTGAACGGAAAAATATTCCGTCGTTAAAATCTTTTGAAATCTTTTCGGATTTAAAAGTCAACTGTTTTCTGAGGCGTTCGACTTTGTAGCTTGCAAACTCAACTTTTTCGTTGAAAGTTCATACCTTTTCGTAGAAAATAATTTCTTTTTGCTAAAAGTTACAATTTCAAATTTCGATTCAATTGTTAATTATTACATTTCTCCTTAATAATTTATCTTCTTGGTTATATTAGACTATTTGCGATTGAAAATAAAACATTTTTTTCGTTAGAATTTGAATTACTATAATTATTTTTGGCAATAAATTGTGAATAATAAGTATATACATTTTCAAAAAATAATGTTAGAAAATTCAGCAATTTCTTTTACCTTCTGTTTCCTGTCCAAAAAATCTTTCCTGTTTAAAAATTCATCATTTTGGCGTTAAAGTCAACGGTTTTCTAGAAAATTTCACTTTTTTAGACTAAAACCTGAGATGCTTTCTTAAAAATAATTCTCTTTTAGTAGAAAATTCATCAGGTTTGTTTAAATATTTAACTATTTTGTTAATAATGCAATACATTTCGACTTGAAATCTCAAACGTTTTATATTAAATTCAAGATGGTACCTATACATATATTCCCCATTCCTATTTCCCCATGTTCCTATTATATTTTATTCAAGCGTTTATGAAATAAAATAACAGACAAAATTTCGTCTTGAAAAAGTGGGATGATTTTCTGCACTTGTAATGCAGTCCTGTGTCGCAGAAGAGGAGGGGTTGTTTTTGAACAGTCCTTGCACTTAAAAAAAAATAGTTTGATGATTTCACACCTAGAATTTTTTCCTAATAAGTAACCAATTTTACAAAGCGAAAACCAGTAGAGAAAATTGGCCGGAAAACTTAGTTGAGAGTCTAGAAAAATGTATTTTGCATCCCATGCGGCCCTGGTTGTGTATATCTGAGATGGTCGAGGTGGTGGCTCAGGGGGTTGGGGTGGCATTGCCAGCAATGGCGATGGCGCCCCGCTCGGGCGTTTATTATTATGATTATACTTGATATCCCCTGCCCAAAGCAGTAGGGCCAGTCAGCCTGCGAAACTTTCCCTCTTTCCTTTCCTTTCCTCTCCTTTCCTTTCCTTTCCGATATTAATATTATTTTTGCCCGGGCGTAGCGGCCGCCATATATCTCGCTCTGGGCATAAAATCCATTCCTCCTTCCAACCCCCGACCATCGGTCGAACCCACCCCTCATCGGACAAGAGCTCCAAGAGAGAGAGAGAGAGAGAGAAAGAAAGAAAGTACCAAGGAGAGAATAAGAAAGGGGGTGAGTGGGTGAGGGTGAGGGTGAGGGAGAAAGAGAGATTCTTCTCTGCCCGGCGACTCCACTCGGTCCTATTATTAATTAATGGCGGGTCGGCCATTTTCTTTCTCTCCGGTTCATGAGCCGGTGCCCTCGAGCACTCGCAAAGTAAGGCAAAGTTTCCAAGTATGGCTTGTTTACCTCGCTTAATGCGATTGTTGATGCCCCCGCTTCTCAGATATTTTTCTCGAAAGATATGCGAACGGTCATTCCGGGGATAACAAGATGTGTCCCGTCTTTAAAGGATAACTAATGTCAATTTCAAGCAACGCAGGCAATGTTTACTAAGGGGTTGGAAATGGAGAGATGAAACCTTCTTATTCGATCTCCTTAGTGTCGCAGTTCTAAGGAAATAATAAGGAAGAAACAAGACCACATTACGAAATCTTTTCAACTTTTCAAAGACGTATCCTCTTATAAGAAAAATAGATTTCGATCCTACAAAAAAGTAGAAGCTAAACTGACTCTTCTTAGAAAACTTAAAAATAGAGATTCAGACAGATTTTATAGTTGTACGATCCATTACACTGAAATAAACAAAACTACAAAAGGTTTTTACGCAATTTCTAAGTTTCTTCAATTAGAAAAATTATTTAAAGATAAATTACATATCCCTAAAAATGGCTTGTTATGTAATTGATGTAATTTATCTTCCAATAATTCATCTAACTTAAGAAACTTAGGGATTTTTGAAAAACCTTTTATAGTTTTGTGTATTTTAGAGTAATGGATCGTTCAACATCCTGATCAGGCTCCATGTCATGAAGTAAAAGCTCGAAAGCTAATAAAATTACTCTGATCAGTAAATCAAAAATTTGCTAATACCATCTCTAATAATTAAAAATAGATAAATCATAAATTTAGAACAATATATTAACTAAGAATATCCTTAACCTCCAATTGAACCAATGCAGTTATAAATGAATAACTGAGTCGCTTCTACTCATTTAGACAAATTTATTCAATATTTGCCCCAAAGTTACGGAAACCCGCCGTTTCCATCATCAGGGGAATCAATTTTCAAAAATTATATTGAATTAGTTACGAAGGTCATAAGTCACTTTTTGAGTGAGTCAGATTTTTCTAAAGTCCAGGCTATAATGTAGCAAAGGTAACTAAAGGAAAGTTTCCTATTTATTAAAATAAACTATGTCTCAAATTTATGCATGGTTTCAATAGTCTAACGAGATTTTTAGTTGTAATGTTTAATTTATATGTATTTAAGAAAAAAAAATTTTTAACTTAAATACTGGTTAATAAAAAGTTTAAAAGGTTTAAAGAACATATTAGTTATTATGAGAGTAGGATGGAAGAACATCCCATTGGTAACAAGGATTCAATTTGTAAATATAACTGATGAAGATTTTGAATATATTAAGAAAGTAACAAACCAGCACCATAAAATTAATTTTTGTATTTGAATTGTGATAATGAGATAAAAAGGAGAATATTATTGTTGGAGATATTAGGATGAACCTAAAGAAAGAATTGAAGAATAGAATTGTAAGATTCTTTAAGATGCTCTAGATCTGTAATTTTATCAAGACAATTGCCAACTTCTTTTTTGCATAAAAACCATTTCAGCAACAGGTCTTTTTTTAAGATTACTTACTTGATGTAAAAATTCATTATCATCCCCAAGAAAAAAGTTTGAATTATTATCATTGATATTGTAATAGAAATGATCATTAGGAACGTTATCATAATTTAACCCGACACTATCTTGGTGTTATTTTTGTATCATGTGTAGAGGTTTTTTGTTATTAGTAATATTGGTAGTAGTTATTAGTAATTAGTGATTATTATTAGTAATATATTAGCTGATGTTATTAAATATCGACCAGCTGAATAAACTAATTAGGTGTTCACTTTGTTGGTGTCAAATCATCAGCTAATTATACAACACTGTTGAAAGAAGATACTACTTTGAAAAGGGCCAACATTTAACGTCCGCTATCATTTTCTGATTAGAACAATATAATTGTTTACGAATTAAAAATGATAAATAACCTAGCTTGAATGGTTCAGCTACATTAAATTAAACAAATTTTTATCTAAAACCTATTCCTACTTTTTCCGACTTACCTTTACATAATATATCTGAATGCTTAGCAAAATCTCTACACTTACAGGAAAAAAATATTACTTCATCAAATACAATTAAGATTTGAAACAAAAAATTGATCGGATTAAGATTCCTGATGATTGGACAATAGTGTCTATTCACACAGTGTCATTCTCTTCAATTTTCTTAAATTGTTGACCATTTACCTATTTTTAATTATTTGAAAGAATCCCTGTGTAGATTTGGCTCCTTCCGTGTTTGTATCTTCTTCCAAGTTTGCCATGTGAGTAGCTGATGTTATTGAATATCGACCAGGTGAAAAACTAATTAGATGTTCACTTTGTTGGTATACTGGTCTAAACTAACATACCAATATACCATCATCAGCTAATTATACAACATGGTTAGAAGAAGATACAACTATGGAACGAGCAACATCCAGCGTCAGCTAAGATCTTCCGA
>NC_046659.1:161587722-161594594 GCF_010883055.1 Belonocnema kinseyi
TCTAATCAATATATCTACATGCTTAGCTAAATCTCTACAATTATAGGAAAACCCTATTACTTCATCAAATATAGAATTGGAATTGGAAACAAAAAATTGATCTAATTAAGATTCCTAATGATTGAACAATAGTGTCTATCAACACAGTGTGATGGTAGAGAAACATAGTTTGGAAATTAATTTTAAATTTCAGCAATAAAAATTGGTAAGGTCTGAAGCATCCTAACTTTATAGGGAAAAAATACATTAATAACAGTTTATGCCTGGAATTTTTTAATAAATAGAGGCAATTCGTAAAAGCTTATTTATATCCAACATTTGTTTAACCATATATTTAAGACAGCATTTGTCCGATTTAATTAAAATTTGTTTTCTTAAACAATGACATATTTGAAAAAAATAAATATGTTTAAGATCAAGACAATAGTTGTTTTCATAAATCAAATGTTTATTTTCCCATATATCGAAGAAAGAATTTATTTGACTCAAAGATACATTTTTCAATGTGATAGGGAATCAACATAAAATAAAATATTAAAGCTGTTTATGGGATCGTTGCATAAATTTTAGGTCATGTTTTTTTTTTAAACAGCATAATATTTTTAAAAAACTGTAGTACATATACAAAAACTTTGAAAAATTCATTGCTGAGAAAATAAAAATTTTAAGAAAAGTATTACTATCCCGTTTCAAAAACTCTGTGACAACACTATTGAATAAACTTGCAATCTTAATTAGTTTCAAACTAAAAATGGGTTGATAAAAAAAAGTAATTAGTTTAAAAAACGTAAAATTTTATTATTTTTATAGACGCTAAAATTTTCCGTAATCTGCAATAATTAATTATCTTTCTTTTCTATGCAAAATTTCCTGTTTCTAACCTACAATTTAAAATCATAAAGAAGAAATTTCATTGGATTAATAGAAACCAACAAAAAAGTTGAAAAAGTCTACTATTAAGTTATTTGTGAAAACTTTGTTCTCATTTTTTGGTTCAAAATTGTTATTATTTCCTAAAAAATTTATAACAATCTCGTTTTTATTGAATCATCCATTTTTGTTCAAATTAAATCTTTTGTGGTTAATTTTGCAACTTGCTGGTTAAAATTTATTCTGTTTTGGTCAAATTTAACTTTTTTGTTGAAATATCAACTTTTCTGGTAGAAAATACAACCGGTTGAAAGAAAATTCGTATTTTCAAATAAAAAATTCTGCAATTTTATAGAAAATTCAATAATTTAATAGAAGCAGTATTTAGTTTAAAGTTGAACTGCTTGGTTCATAATTTATATTTTCAGTTGAAAAAATATTTTTTCTCAAAGCATTTCCTTCATTAAAGATTTAACTAATATTTATCTATTTTACTGATTCATTGTCTTTTTTTTATTGAAAATTATTTTTGTCAACTGAAAATCCAACTATTCCATTTTCTGTTGAAAATTTATATTTTTTATTGAAGATTAAAGGATTTGGTTAAAAATTCATGTGTTTTGTTGAAAATTCGTCTTTTTTTATAAAAACGGTTTGTATGTATTTTGTTGAGGCTTACAGTTTTTGGTAGAAAATTAATTTTTTTGGTTATAAATGCAACTGTTTGGTTGCAAATTACTATGCTTTAGTTGAATATTCTTGTATTTTGTTGAAAGTTCGTCTTTTTGAAAATTTCACTTCATGATTAAAACTGTTACTTTCTTTAAAATTTCTTTTTTGTAATGAAAATTCATAATTTTAGTTCAAATTTTAATATAGTGAATTTAGTTTTGCACCTAAAAAATAAAGTATTTGGTTAAAAATTCAGTTTTTTGGTTAAAATTTATCTACTATGTTGAAAATTCATATTTTCGGCTTGAAATTCTAACCGTTTGGTAGAAAATTCGTTCTTAACATAAAAATTACTTTTTAAAAGTGAAAAATTAACTACTCTATTTTTATTTGTAATTTACCTTTTTTAGTTTAAAAATTAAACTAATTAATTTAAAATTTAAGAATTTTGTTGGAAATTAACGTTTTGGATGAAAGTTAATCTTATTTTTTTTTTTTTTTAAATTAATTATTTTGTTAAAAATACACCTTTTTGAGGGTGACTTGTTTTTTTTGGAGAAAGATCCACTTTCTTGCATGAAAACTCAACATTTTGGTTAAAAATTTTTTTTTGTTGTTTCGTGTTTTGACTTGAAATGTATTTCTTGTCGTAAAAATTATTTCTTTTCCGGTTAAAAGTGCAACTGTTTGTTTGAAACTAAATATCTTTTTTTAAGGATTCAACTATATTTAGGAAAAATTAGTCTTTTTTGGTTTAATTCAATGGTCTTTTATTTTAAATACAAATATTTTCTTGATAAAAATATCGTTAAGAACTCATCTCTTCAGATGGAAAATTCAACCCCTTGTTTACAACTTGAACTACTTGAACTATTTTTTCACGTTTCTTTTTTTTTTTTTTTGAAAATTTATTATTTGTCTAAATCTATTTGTCAAAGTATTACAATAATTCTATTAATGAAAAATTAACTATTTCAGTTTTGGCTATAATATCAATAATATTTTTACCGTAAAAATGCAACTATTCAGGTAAAAATTAATGCAATTTATTGAAAATTTTTCTCTCTTGGAAATTTTTAAGGGACGCACGGCGACCACTAATTAAAAAAAAATTATTACGGAAAACATCTGTTTTCATTGTATCATTTTTTTCTCGTTGACTCTGCAATCGAAAAATCTAGTAATGAAAATGAAAAAAGGGCGGGATATTTTAGGGTCGCCTAGAACGTCCTGAGACCTAAATTGAGCTCTGAAAAGCTTCTCATTGGCTGGAGAATGAGGATTCGTCCAGAAGGTGGGGAAAAGTTTTAGTCAAGTTTTTAATTAGTCTAGACAGTTGCATACTTCATTCGCCTCCTCGAGTACTTTATTCAACCCACTCCATTGGAGAATATTAAACCGTGCCGTGGGCTTTGGGCTATGGGCTTTGGACTCCTCTCCTGTAATATAGGCATATTTATAGCTGTATTTTTAAATGAGCAAAGTAGTTACGACGAAGCGGGGATTTATAGGGAATATTTATGTATAAAGTTTTCGAAGAAGGAGAAACTCTAATGAGTATTTTTGCAATAAGGAAAAGAGATACTATCTATGGATTTGGTTTTATTCTTTTTTTCCAATTATCGGAAATGAAGAAGAAGATTTTCTATCTTCCCAATTTTAAATCTTCCCCTTAACTGTCCCTCCTTTGTTGAAATTTCTACATTAATATTAATCTTATAATAAAGGAGACTAGCTCAGATTCTTCTCTGAAAATATCAATTTTAGGAAATCAATTAGAAAAATTATAAAATTTTCAAAGTGGAAAAACTACCAAATAGAACATTCGCTAAAATAAAATTCTTTACAGTTTATAATATTACCAGACATGAAAATGTCCGAATAAAAACATTTACGACAGAAAATTGTCAAATTTGAAAGTATCTCATATTGTCAAATTCTCGAATCATTCAAAAAAAGTCTCGTATTCTTTATTTCTATTTTAATTATTGTTACTTTAAATTCAAATAATAATTTTTAAACAATACTTTAAATACCCAGCAGAAAATTTTTGATCATAATATTTCATTTTTTTATTTTTGATAAGTGAATATGATTAATAAAAAAACAATTCATTTAATTATTTGAATTTGATCAATTTCTAATGTCGAAAATATCGCAGTATCGTATAGTTTGTAATTTGAAAATTTTCTATCGGATATTTTATCATTCGGAAATTAAAGAAATTTGGAAATATTATAAATTGTTTAGAAATATTATTATTCGGAAATTTTTCAACATAACTTTTTTTTATAAAATCATTTATTTTAAATTGTCTAATCAGTAATTTTTAGCCAATAAAAATCTGGGTTTTAATTACTAAACCAGTAAATTTTACAGTTTTTTTTAGTAGAAATGATTGATTTGTCAGTAAGCATGCTCGATTAATTTAATCATTCTTACTAAATAACTTTTCAACAAATAATTTTAGTTTTCTACAAAAAAGATATTAATTTTTAACATTTCTTCTCGTTTAACCCATCTTTCTTGAAACTAAAATTATTTCTAAATAAACTAGAAGAAAACAAATGAATTTTTATTGATAAGGAGAAGTATTATAGAAAATATATAATAGATATAAAATAATAGAAATTTTAATGTTTTATTCATTAAAAAACAAAAATTTTAAACAATTTTTAAAAACTATGATTCAATGTTTTATTACAGTTAAAATCTTTTCCTTCGAAATCCCACTAAATTACTGGAATCCATTAACAATTTCTTTGTAATTTTTTAAAAGAACCTAAAATATATAAAATATTTTTAAATCTTTTGACATTTTTTTAAAGATCGCCAAAGAATTTGAAAAAAATACTCTAAATTATTTCAAATACTGTCATCATTTTGTTAATTGATCCTCTCAAGATCAATTAAATAAAAACTTTTAAAAAATTCCAAAATTCCGTTCAATTAAGTCGGAGTGAGTGAATTTAGAAGAATTCAAGTGATGAGCCAATAAATTAATAAATTATGTATATTATTTGAAGGTTATATTTTTTCGGACAAGGCACTCAAAAATTTTACTTTCAATGTTGTTTCATTTGAGCCTTAGTCTTTTCAATGGGGTTCCATTAATTGTTGCACTCTTTTTTTACTCCTGTCACCTTAGCTCTTTTTTTTAACCTTTCTTCTTCTTTGCAAAATTTCAAGTGCGGATTCGAATTTTGGCGTTTACTTTTGGCGATTTCGCTATCTATTTTTTCAAACGAAATTCAGAATCGTAATAAGTGTTCCTATTTTTTTTTATTAAAATAGATTGAAAAATCCTTTGGCGAATAATTTTCTGCTACTCTGAAAAATTTTTAATTTTCTATTCCGTAAATTCTGTTGCGAAATATAAAAATTATTACTATTTACTTAGAGAATCAGTAGTGAGATACTTTTTCTACAATCCACGTCCAAGCAGGACCCAAAAAACTATTCCTAATTCTTAAAGGACGACTGTTTATGTGTCAACGTAACCTCAAACAATTTTTTTAAGACAATCACTTTGTACGCATATGCAATGTATATTGCATTAAAATAAAAATATAAATGATTAATATTGTACTTCTTGAGTCTAACTCTAGGATTCATTAATATAAATTTGAAAGTATATAATTAATTATTCCCTACGTGACCTCAAAATTTACTTCTGGTACGTTAGGACATTTATTAAAACGACTTTTCGGTTTGATAATATTTCTTCACTCTGGCTTACAGTGATATAACCTAATTTTTACTATATAATTAATTTTTTTATATTCAGTTAGTGTAAATTTTAATTTAGATAGTACATGCAAGTAGATATTTTTAATTTGATTTTTACGTGAACATGTGTGAAGTTCTTGCTTGTTCAACATCAATTAACACACGCTAATCACACATCCCAGATGGGTTCTTTCAACGGATTAGAAATATATAAATTGTTAACCGTCAGAACCGCAATACCAACAAAATCCAGCATCTTCTAATTAAATTCCTATCTGGTCAATATCAATATCAGCCAATCATACGGAACGGTTTGAAGAAGACACTACTTTAGAATAAACCAACTCTACCGATGGGTTCTTTGAAACGATTGAAAATTAAGGAATTGCCAAATGTCAAGGATGAGTATCTCAACAAATACCAACACCTTTCAATCGAATTCTCACATAGGTAACATCAATTTACATCAGCTATTCATACAGAACGGTTGGAAGTAAATGCAGCAATGGAACAAACCAACTATACACATGGATTCCTTCAAAGGATTGAAATAGAGAAATTGCTCACAGTCATAGACCAGAATACTAACAATATCCTATGTCTTCTAATTGTACTCGTATTTGATCAATATCAATTAATATCCTAACTTACAGTCGGTTGAGAGAAGACACAATAATGGAACGAACCAACTGTAAGGATGGGTTCTTACAAAGGATTGAAAAAGAGAACTCATCAAGAGTTATGGATATCAGCTGACTTAGATCATACTGTTTCTCTTTTCAATTATCAATTAATTTGAAGAAATCTTTTCTTATAACATCACTTATTCCCATCTGGTCAATATCAATTAATATCAGCCAATCATACGTAACGGTTTGAAGAAGACACTACCTTAGAATAAACCAACTCTACCGATGGGTTCTTTGAAACGATTGAAAATTAAGGAATTGCCAAATGTCAAGGATGAGTATCTCAACAAATACCAACACCTTTCAATCGAATTCTCACATAGGTAACATCAATTTACATCAGCTATTCATACAGAACGGTTGGACGTAAATGCAGCAATGGAACAAACCAACTATACACATGGATTCCTTCAAAGGATTGAAATAGAGAAATTGCTCACAGTCATAGACCAGAATACTAACAATATCCTATGTCTTCTAATTGAACTCGTATTTGATCAATATCAATTAATATCCTAACTTACAGTCGGTTGAGAGAAGACACAATAATGGAACGAACCAAATGTAAGGATGGGTTCTTACAAAGGATTGAAAAAGAGAACTCATCAAGAGTTATGGATATCAGCTGATTTAGATCATACTGTTTCTCTTTTCAATTATCAATTAATTTGAAGAAATCTTTTCTTATAACATCACTTATTCCTATCTGGTCAATATCAATTAATATCAGCCAATCATACGTAACGGTTTGAAGAAGACACTACTTTAGAATAAACCAACTCTACCGATGGGTTCTTTGAAACGATTGACAATTAAGGAATTGCCAAATGTCAAGGATGAGTATCTCAACAAATACCAACACCTTTCAATCGAATTCTCACATAGGTAACATCAATTTACATCAGCTATTCA
>NC_046659.1:161594694-161618184 GCF_010883055.1 Belonocnema kinseyi
CTAACTTACAGTCGGTTGAGAGAAGACACAATAATGGAACGAACCAACTGTAAGGATGGGTTCTTACAAAGGATTGAAAAAGAGAACTCATCAAGAGTTATGAATATCAGCTGATTTAGATCATACTGTTTCTTTTTTGAATTATCAATTAATTTGAAGAAATCTTTTCTTATAATGTCACTCGGTCTAGAAGGGTCACCTCGCACATATCTCGTAATTTTCACAGAAACTAAACTGCAACATCAGGTTGATTTTCGTATAGTTGAACATCACATATGTCAACCCTAAGTATCTGGACGTTAAATATGAACATCCGTTTTTCTCCGGGAATCAATAAAATTTTCATTTGGCTCTATAAATCATTTCCAGCTTTAGCTCCAGAAATCCGAGTTCATTTGATTTGAAACCTTCTCCTCTAGCTCGTAGCGAGTTGTAAATAATGACACCACCCTCTAAATGTCTTTAGCACACAAAATAAGGTATATTTTGCGCCATAATCATTATAAGCAACGAATTGTTCGGCGATAATTCATGCCCTTTACTTTTATGCTCCTATTTACTTATTCATATAGCTAAAGTACAAAGACGGTGAACAGCGAACTGCTTCTCGAATTTACATGCAATAAATGTACAGCACGTGATTAAGGTCTTGTTATTCGTTCGAGGTTTATGTGCCGGGTAATAAAGCATGTATGTATATACACACTTATAATAATACAACTATATATGTATGTGTATATATATTGTATAGAAGAGGAAGTAAGTGTATATGCATGTATGTATGAGAGACGTAAATGTGATCGCACGGACGAGAAAGCCGGTGAAGTAACTAGGAAGAAAACGAGATTTCGCGAATCCCTCCGCCGTTTCGCGAATGCGGGCGAGCCATTTTTGTTTGCCGCTTTCGGCATATAAGCCTTTGCAGTGAAGCCGGTGGAAGCTAATCTAATCCTCGAGTATATAGCTGCGACTGAATGTGGGTGTGTGTGGTACACACGTCGAGCTCATGAGGCACGTGTGTGTAAAACCCACTTTCGTTTATGTCTGAATCTTCTTGTGTGTGTGTGTGTGTGCAGGCTCGGATAGGACCATCGGGAGAGCAGAAAAAATGCTTATTGGCCGATGTCCGTTGGACTCTTTGGATTGGATTAGGATGTTGTAATCCAATCTCACAAAATTTTCACTTTAGAGGGTAGACTCAAACTTTTATTGATATCCGCAATTCTGGTATTAGGTTGTTTCTTCCTTGAGTACCCAGGGACAGTTTTTGAAATCTTTAAATTGAAAGAAACGATGGTTTTCTTTGGGGTCTTTAGAAACATTTTTTTAGAGAACAACGAATCAGGAGTATAGTTTATGGTCCCTGGGAAAAGGTGCTCTTGAAGGTCTCAGTGGACAATTTTTGTGGCCTAGACATAAGAGTAGGTGCACTTTATGATATCTAGAGACAATTTTTTAGGGTAAGGCAGGGCGATAGAACTCGATCCTTCGGGTCTCTTGAGACAATTTTATATTGCATTGAAAGAGAATAGGTACTTTTTGAAGTCTTTAAGGACCATGAGGGATCTCTAGGAATAATTTTGGTGTTGCACCCGGAATAAGGTAAAGTAATTCGAAATTGGAAACAAGTCGTCAACATGCAACCGGAATGAGATAAAGTATTTCAAAATTGGAAACAGCTCGTCAACATGCGCCCGAAAAGATATAAAGTACTTTGAAATTGGAAAGAAGTGGTCCACATGCACCCGGAATCGGACAAAGTACTTTAAAATAAGAATGAAGTGGTGCACGTGCACCTGGAATGGGATAAAGTACTTAAAAATTAGAAACGGATCATCAACATGCGCCTGGCACGAGATAAAATACTTTTAAATTGGAAGCGGATTGCCAACATGCGCCCGAAAAGATAGAAGGTACTTTGAAATTGGAAACGGGTCATCCACGTGCTTCCGGAACCGTAAAAAGTACTTTCAAATTGGAAATGGGTCATCAACTTGCGCCCGGAACGGGAAAAGAAACTTTTAAATTGGAAACGGGTCATCAACCTGCGCCGGGGATGGGATAAAGTACTTTTCAATAATCAAAAGGTCGTCAGTGTGCACCTAAAAAGAGATAAAGTGCTTTAAAATTGGAAACGGGTCATCCACATGCACCCGGAACGGTGAAAAGTACTTTAAAATTGGAAACGGGTCATAAACGTGCACCTGGAACGGGATAAAGAACTTTTAAATTGGAAACGGCTCATCAACATGCGCCCGGGATAAGATAAAATACTTTTCAATAAGCAAAAGGTCGTCAGTGTGCACCCAAAAAGAGATAAAGTGCTTTGAAATTGGAAACGGGTTATCAGCACGCAACTTAATAGTCCCTACGGAATAGATCCAGGGATATTTTTTTGGTTTGCACAGAGAGTATGGGGACACAGAGCATAGAGTATAGGGAGTATTTTTGACTTGTTAAGTTAATTGTTATAAACAAATTATCTTATCAAATAGACAAAATCATGGATTGCTCGCTTGTAAAGTATAATCTTCCGTTAAAATTGCTTGCCTTCACCGCAAAAATAACACTTTATCATGAAAATTTTTCACTTAATATTTGTTCATATTTTTTTAAGCAAATTATATAAATAAATGATTATTATGGTACATTATGGGCAAAAAAGAATAGTTTCTTTTCTTATTCTGTACAAACTATCTTGATTCTTCTCAAAGAAAATCTGTCAACTGATATTTGTTTATAATTTTTTTAACGAATTATATAAACAAATGCCCCTTATCGGCAATTATGGGCAAAAAAGAATCGGTTTTTCTTCGTTTTCTGTAAAAACTGTCTTCTCAGTGATTTTAATTAAAGAAAATTTTGTCAACCGATATTTGTTTATAATTTTTTTCAACAAATTATCTAAACAAATGTCTATTATTGGAATTTATGTGCAAAAAAAGGATCATTTTTTCTTTTTATTTTGTACAAACTGCCTTGTCATTAATTTTAATTGAAGAAAATCTGTTAACGGATATTTGTTTACAATGTTTTTAAATAAAGTATATAAAAAAAATGTTTACTATCGAAATTTACTGGAAAAAAATGTCTCTTTTGCCAAGCGACCCAATTTTCCACTGGTTTTTTGTTTGTTTTTCATTTGATTTGCACATAATTTCATAAAAATCAAAAGACAAACAAGAGCCAAGTTTGCCTTTTGTCTCTCATGAAGTTATGTACAAATCAAATATAAATCCTGAATAAACTAGAGACCAGCAGTCAAGTGATTTTTCTGGCATTCTATGTAGAATATTCGAGCAGAGAACATTGATTCCGTGCCGTAATTCTTTGATATTAAAAAACATAGATAAATTTTTAATTGTTGATTATTAGTCTAATCTTCAATATTACTTTTCTTAAGGTAGGCATTAAAAATTGTGTGATATTTCAATTGAAAAATCTGCGTTAAGTGACAAAAATTCAGATGATCTCCTACTGAATTAAATCAGAGAAAATTATGTAATTGGAGAGGATCAAAAAACAATAGTGGAAGAAAAAATATTAGGCTGCTTCATCCCTACTTTGAAAAAATTAGAGATCTTCCTTTTATAAGAAAAACAAATTTGAATTTATTTACAGTAAGTAGTTATTTACGGAACTGACAAGCTCTTTAAGTTTATCAAAGTTTGGTAGATGATTCACTCATATAAATTGCTTAAATAATATATAAAAAATAAAAAAGGATAAATTTGCATCACTAAACAACATGGCCAATTATATTTAAAGAAAATCAGCAAAAAACGATATTTTTTGCCAGTAAATTCCAATAATAAACATTTGTTTATGTAATTGTTTTTAAATTATAAAAAAATATCGTTTAACAAATTTTCTTCTATAAAAATTATTTACAAGATAGTTTTCACAGAATAAAAAGAAAACAGGATCCTTTTTCGTCCATAAATTCCGTTAATAGGCATTTGTTCATATAATTTGTTTTTAAAAAATATGAACAAATATGAAGTAAAAAATTTGGATGATCAAGTGTCAATTTTACGGTAAAGATAAGCACTTTTAACACTGAATAAAATAATTGCCATTATTCCATTTTTTAATCACTCATATTGTAAAAGTCGCCCCAATTCGAAATTGTTGAAGCACAATATTTGAAAGGCATCTGCTTTTCTAAAAAATTAATGAAACTGGTTCGCGATCGTTCTCAATGCATTATCCAGGTTTTATTTAAAATTCTTCAGTCTAGACCGTTTCTAAAGAATCACCCATATGGAGAGGAAAAGCGTGAGCTTTTTTCTTTTATTTTTTATTAAGTTGTGCTGGTGTTTGTGCAGACTTGGATGCAAGGAACATACGACATTTAAGCGGCGGAGGAGATTCCCGTGAATAATTGAGCCGCGTAATTTATCGCGAGGAATGCAGAGGCTCGCTTTCCAGGATCTCCAGAGGGATGAGAATGAAAGAGTGAGTGAGAGAACGAAAGTAAAGAGGTATGTAAGAAGCAGAGAGAGAGAGAGAGAGAGCGAGAGGGAGAGAGAGAGGAATGGAAAGAGAAAGCAAGAGAGTTGGAGAGGGGTTGTGTGTGGGGGAGGGGGGGGGGTGAGGGTGAGGTTGGTGGAAATTGAATTTCGATCGAACACACCGGGATAGTGGAGAGGGCGAGTGATGGAGAGGATGGGTGGGTGAGTGTAGGACATTACAGGGCATCCGCCCCCACCCTCAAGCGAACAAATGAGCAATTCTCTCATCCCCCACGTCCTATGATGTCCTGCACGTAGGACACGAGGTGAGTATCCTTCGCCACCTTCTACCTAAACTTCCACCCCCTTAAGGGTTGGGGTTGGCATTGGGGGTGGAAAAATTCTCCCATCCCAAAGGAGCCCCCAAGAGAGATGATCGTAGTTTAAAATTTCTCACACGACTTTCGCCCCGGAAACTCTGGTAGCGTTGTCGGAGCGGCTGAGGTAGTTGGCAAGGTGCTGAGATGGTGAGATGGTGAGATGGTGAGCTAGTCGGCGAGCAGTGATGAGAAATAAACTATTTTCTTTTAACTAGTTACTGTAACTCGTTACTTTCAGTTATGAGAAACAACTAGTTTCTTTCAACTGGTTGCTTTTAAGTCTGAGAAATAAATCCATATTTCAGAATATTTTCAAAATTATCGAATCGTATAAATAAATAGTTATTCGAAATTTTTATTTTGTGTAAATATGAATTTTCCCCTATGATTAACAAAAAATTAACGGCAGTTACTTTTCGAAATAGTAAATAAATAAGAAACAATAGTTACTTTCTTCAAAGGTAAATGGAAATGAAATAATAATTACTTTTCGTTAAAAGTGACTAAAAAAGTTACAAAAGTTCCTTTTATTGCAGAAATTAAAAATAACTAGAATAGTAACTAATTTTGCTTTTTTGCCAAAGTAGCTAAAAAAGTAACAATAGTTTCTTTTTAGCAAAAGTATCTAAGATAATGCTACATTCATTCCTTTAAAAAGTAATTTAAAAAGAAACTATTGTTGCTTTTTGCAAAAGAACTAGAAAGTGACGATTGTTGCTTTTTGCAAAAGCAGCAATAGTCACTTTGTTCCTGAAGTTACTAGAAAATATTGATAGTTGATTTTTGCCAAGGAGATTAAAACAGTATCGATACCTCCTAATTTGCAAAAATAACAGTCACATCTATTTTGCAAAAGTAACTAAAAAATTAACGACAGTAATTTTTTCAACTATTGTTACTTTTCTGCAAAAGTAACTATTGTTGCTTCTGGAAAAAGTAAGAAATAATTCTTTTGATAACAGTAACTATTGTTGCATTCTACAAAAGTAACTATTCTTTATTTTTGCAAATGTAACTTTTTCTGTTGAGGTTTTAAAAAGAGTAATGATAGTTACATTTTCCAGAGTACCTAAGAAAAAGTAACTAATGTTAGATTTTTTTAGTTACCTAAGTAAGTAACGATCACAACTTTGTTTTTTAAAGTATCTAAAAAGGTTACGATACTTCATTTTTTGCCAAAGTGATTGAAAATATAACGATAGGAGCTTATTTGCAAAAGCAATGATAGTTGCTCATTTGGAAAAGTAACCATTTTTACTTCTTTCGAAAGTATCTAAAAAAAGTAGTGATATTCACTTTTTTCAAAAAATAACTAAGAAATTATGGATTGAAATTTTATTGAATACATATCTAAAAGAGTTACGGTAATTACTTTTTTGACGAAGTAAATAAAAAGTACGGAAAAATATTTTTTGTTACTGAAGCAACTAAAAAGTAACGATCTTTGCTTCTTTACAAAAGTAAATAAATAAGTAACTGTATTTACTTTTTCGCTAATGTGAAAATAAAACAAACCGTATATTCGTTTTCCAAAAAAGTATGAATATATCTTTTTTAAATAACTAAAAGTTTAACGATCGCTACTTTTTTTGCTAAAATCGCTAATAAGGAAAAAATAGAATCTTTTTGCAGAAGTAATTTAAGAAGTTATAATAATCTAAATTAAATTAACTCTAATAGTAACGACGGTTAATTTTGTTTTTAAAGTAGGTGAACGAGTAACGATATTTTATTTTATTACCAGATGAATTAAAGAAGTAACGATAGTTAATTTTGTTGCCAAAGTAACTAAACAAATAACGGTAGTCAATTGTGCTGCCAAAGTAATTAAAAAAGTGATGAGAGATAATTTTGTTGTAAAAATTTCTAAAGAAGTAACGACAGTTAGTTTTGTTGGAAAAGTAACTAAGAAAACTAACGACAGTTAATTTTGTTGACAAAGTAACGAAAAAGTAGCGATAGCAAATTTTGTTATCGATGTAACTGAAGAAGTAACAATAGTTAATTTTAATCTCAAATAACGTCAAAAAGCAGCAACAGTTACTTACGTGGTAAAACTAAATAAAAAACTAACGATAGTTAATGTTACTGCCAAAGTGACTAAGAAAATAACGAAAGTTAATTTTATTGGCAAATTCACTCAACAAGTAACGGCAATTAATTGTGTTTTCAAAGTAACTGACAAAGTAACTATATTTAATTTTAATGCCGAAGTAATAAAAAAATTAACTATAGTTAATTTTTTTCTAAAGTAACAAAAAAAGTAACGATAGTTAATTTTGTTCCCAAAGTGACTGTAAAAGTGACGAATGTTAATTTTAGTTCATACGTTGTATCTTTTTTTTTTTAATTTAATATTTTTATTTTGAATGTTATTTTTTTACGACTAAAACAAAAACTACGTGTCCTATCAAAAACTATAGCTCTTTTTTGGATGAACAGGTATTGTCTCACTTTTTTTCGTAGCTTGTGTCGAAAAGTGATTCATTACAAATTTGTAGTTCTTTCCAGAGTGCGCAATTTGAACTTTTTTTATTTTTTTTCTATCTTGCATAGTTTGATCAAGAAATCGAATTTCTGGATTTTTCATTCTTTTTCGTACGATCAAATTTGGAATTTTCAACTTTTCGACCAAATTAAAAAAGTTTTTATCATAATCTTGTAGGGCTTTCAAAAATCAACGTTTTTCTTCTTCGGACTTTTTTTTATATCATGCTTATTTTTTATTATCATGTTTATTTTATTGTAAAAGTAACTAAAACAGTAACGATAGATAATTTTATTGCCAAAGTAATAACAAAAATAATGAGAGTTAATGTTGTTGCCAAAGTACCTTGAAAAGTTTCGGCAGTTAATTTTGTTTCCAAAGTTACTGTAAAAGTGACGAGAATTAATTTTGTTGCAAAGATACTAAAAAAATATCGACAATGAATTGTGTTGCCAAAGTAACTGAAAAAGGAACGGTCGTTAATTTTATTGTAAAAGAAACTAAAACAGTAACGACAGATAATTTCCTTGCAAAAATATTATCAAAAGTAATGAGAGTTAATGTTGTTGCCAAAGTCATTAAAAAAGCAACGAGAATTAATGTTGTTTCCAAAGTAGCTAAAAAGTGACGATAGTTAATTTTATTGTGAAAATTTCTAAAGAAGTAACGATAGTAACTTTTGTTGCCAAAGTAACTAAAAAAGTAACGACAGTTAATTATGTTGTGAAATCAACTTAAAAAGTAACGACAATGTATTGTCGAAGTAACTAAAAAAGTAATGATATTTTATTTTATTTTCAAATTAACTAAAACTCTAACAATATTTCATTGTTTTGCCAAGGGAACTAAATAAATAACGAAAGTTACTTTTGTTATTTAAGTAACTGAAAAAGTAACTATATTTAATTGTGATGCCAACTTAATTGAAAAAGTAACGATGGTTAATTTTTTCCAAAGTAACTAGAAAGTAACGATAGCTAATTTTGTTGCTAAAGTAACTGTCAAAGTGATAACAGTTAACTGTTTTGCCAAATTTTCTATACAAGTGACGACAGTTAATTTTGTTGCAAAAGAAACTAAGAAAATAACGACAATGAATTGTGCTGCCAGAGTAAATAAAAAAGTCACGATCGTTAATTTTATTTTAAAAGTAGCTAAAACAGTAACGAGAGATAATTTTCTTGCCAAAGTAATAACAAAAGTAATGAGAGTTAATGTTGTTGCCATAGTAACTATATAAGTAACGATCGCTAAATTTATTTTAAAAGTAACTAAAACAGTAACGAGAGATAATTTTCTTGCCAAAGTAACTATATAAGTAACGATTGTTAATTTTGTTTCCAAAGTTCCTGTACAAGTAACGCGAATTGCCAAAGTAACTATGCAAGTAACGATAGGTAGTTTTGTTGCCAAAGTCATTTAAAAACAACGACAATTAATGTTTTTTCCAAAGTAACTAAAACAGAAACGGTAGTTAATTTTATTGTAAAAATTTCTAAGAAAGTCATGACAGTTACTTTTGCTGCCAAAGTAACTAAAAAAACTAACGATCGTTAATATTTTTGCCAAAAGTAACTAAAAAAGTAACGACAGTTAATTATGTTGTGAAAGTAACGAAAAAGTAGCGATAGTTAATTTCGTGATGGATGTAACTGAAGAAGTAACGATATTTAATTTTAATGAAAAAGAACCTCGAAAAGCAGCAACAGTTATTTTTGTTGTACAAGTAAATAAAAAACTAACGATAGTTAATGTTATTGAGAAGGTAACTAAAAAAATAACGAAAGTTAATTTTGTTGCAAAACAAAATAAAAAAATATTGACAATGAATTGTGCTGCCAAAATAACTAAAAATGTAACGATCGTTAATTTTATTTCAAAATTAACTAAAACAGTAACGGGAGATAATTTTCTTGCCAAAGTGATAACAAAAGTAATGAGAGTTAATGTTGTTGCTAAAGTAACTATGGAAGTTACTATAGTTAACTTTCTTGTCAAAGTGACGAGTGTTAATTTTGTTGCAAAAGAAACTCAAAAAATAATGACAATGAATTGTGTTGCCAGAGTAACTAAAAAAGTAACGATCTTTACTTTTATTTTTAAAGTAACTAAACAGTAACGACAGATAATTTTCTTGCCAAAGCAATAACGTAACTAATGAGAGCTAATGTTAATTCCAAACTAACTATAAAAGTAACGATCGTTAATTTTATTTCAAAAGTAACTAAAACAGTAACGGGAGATAATTTTCTTGCCAAAGTGATAACAAAAGTAATGAGAGTTAATGTTGTTGCTAAAGTAACTATGAAAGTTACTATAGTTAACTTTCTTGTCAAAGTGACGAGTGTTAATTTTGTTGCAAAAGAAACTCAAAAAATAATGACAATGAATTGTGTTGCCAGAGTAACTAAAAAAGTAACGATCTTTACTTTTATTTTTAAAGTAACTAAACAGTAACGACAGATAATTTTTTTGCCAAAGCAATAACGTAACTAATGAGAGCTAATGTTAATTCCAAACTAACTATAAAAGTAACGATAGTTAATTTTGTTGCCAAAGTAACAAAAAAAAGTAACAACGGTTAATTTTTCTGCCAAAGTAATTAAAACCGTAAAGATAAGTCCCTCTTTTTGCGATGTAACTAAAAAAATAACGATAATTAATTTTATTTTGAAATTAACGCGAAAATTAACGACTGTTACTTTTTTACACAAGTGTGTAAGAAAAAGTTAGAGCAGTTAGATGGGTTGGGGTTAGGTGAGCTGAGGTGGTTGGCGTGACGGTGACGCTGGCGTGGTATTGAAGATTCTTGAGGGTTTCGGGAACCGGGAGAGGGTGCGAGAGACCCACCCGCGATGCTGACGAATTATTTTTCGAAGTTGGAAATTACAGTTTGATGTTGGCTGAGGTAGTCGCGCTAGGCACTGCACATTTCTCAGACTTTCTTCCTCAGTCTTTTTGCACGGTGAATTTTTCTTCGGCAAAGAAAATAAAAGTTGATGATGTAGATTGTAGAGAGAAAGCAGCAGGGCTCATTTTATAGGCGATTTAAGTACGAAATTAGATGTGATCAAAGTTATTTCAATTGGGAAGAAATTCTACATGTAAAGTCAATTGTCTGGAACATACTCCTTAAATTGGTGGCGGGAGCTGTACTTTTCAAAAGGGATTATTAGTTCTCGATCAACGATATTCCTATATCCTCTCATTCCTCTAAAAGAATGGCACTCTCACCCTCTAAGTTTAAATCACTCCTAAATTCACTGGTTAAATTATTCAAGCATGCTTTGACTAAAAAGTCAATCGTTTTGACTAGCACAACAGTCCTTTCAGTAGATTAATTCATTCAATAGAACTGACGTAATCAGTCACTTTTAAAAACTGATTTTCAGTCTAAAGAAAAAACATACTTCTTTCATATAATGAAATAGTGAAATTATTTTTAAAATAAATTTCTTTATTAAATTACTTTATTTCAATCAATTATTATAATCAACCGTTAATATCTGCTAAAAATATTGATAGTTGCAGAATAAATCTATCAAAAATACTGATTTCATTAGTGTAGTCTGTTTTTTTTCCCCTTAAAATTAAAATTTAAAAAAGTTTAAAACTCAAATCTATTTTGGTTGAAATATTAATTATCACATTTTTAGTTGAGAATTCACCATTTTGTAATTAAAAATTAAACTCATTGGCTAACAGTTCAACTGTTTTATTACAAATCAATTTTTTGGTTCAAGGTTTATGATTTTAGTTGTACAATCATTTGCTTCTTAGATAATTTAAATATTTTGCTGAAATTTCGTTTGTATTGTTAAAAATTTATTTTTCTAATTGAAAAATTAACAATTTCATTTCATTTTGAAAATTCATCTTTCTTAATATAAAATTCAACATATTCGAGTAGTTCAAATGACTGATTTTTTATCAGTAAATCAAATTGACTGATTAAAAAAATCACTTTTGACAGATTTGCTGGCCACCTAATACACATTATTTAAACGAGTCACTTTTCATCGATGAAAAGCGGGATTGTTGAAATATTTTAAACTAAAGTGATTGGACCCATTTGTTCATTGGCTAAATTAAGAAAATGATTATGAACTTTAATATTCAATAATTCAAACCAATAAATCTAGATTTTCAAATTGATATTTGATATCAATTAGCAAACAGACCACTTCTTAAATATTGTAAATTTAAAAATAAATCAACTTGTTAAAATATTATTATTATCATGATTATTATTTTCAGAAATATAAATTTTATTTATTTAATCTTATCATAAAAACAATATTCAATCTTACTTTTCAAGAATAAAAAATAACAAGGTCAAATACTTTAGGAACATTTAAATAATAATGGTATCAACATTTTAAAGTATTACAAATAAAAAATAATATAGTTTCGAATAAAAAAATAGAAAAATAGTTCAAATCATATACTTGAGAAATACATTATTCAAGAAGGCCTTGTACCAACATGTATTTTTCATTGTTTGAATATTATAAATTAAAAATGAAATAATTTTTTCAACTTTACTTAGAAACTTAGTATGCAGTCTAACGTAAAACAAATATTTAATCCTATTTTTTGAATAGAAAATAAGAAAAAAAGACAGCAAGATCAAATCGTGAAGGATCATATTAAGGAAAATATGGTGTCATTAGCCAATTTCATTGTTAAAATCTTTTATATTAAAAATAAACTAATTTTTCCATTAGAATTGAGAAAATAATTATTATTTGTCTTAGTTTCAAAAACTATATTTAAATAATTATAACACAAAACCAATAATGCATCTTAGTTTTTCAATGTGAAATGGAAGCCAAATCCGAAACTTGAGGAACATTTAAAGAAAGACATGGTATCAAGAGCCAATTTCATTATTAAAATATTATGAATTAAAAATAGACTAATTGGATCATCGTTATTAAGCAACAAAGTTTTTATTTTATTATAAAACAAATATTCACTCCTACTTTTTAATAGAAAAAATAGGAAAAAACAGCAAAATGAAATACTGGAGGATATATTACGGAAGACAAGGTGTCATTAGCCAATTTCATTGTTGAAATAGTTTAAATTGAAAATAAACCAATTTTTACATCTTGATTAGAAAAATAATAATTATTTTTCTTAGGGTCATAAATTAAATTAAAATCATTTCAACACAAAACCGACAATGCATCTTCATTTTAGCATAGGAAATAAAGGCAAAATCAGAAACTTGAGGAGCATCTTAAAAAATACATGATATCAAGAGCCAATTTCATTATTAAAATATTTTTAATTAAAAATAGTCTAATTTCAATACCCTTATTAAGGAACTAAGTTTTCATTTTAACATAAAATAAATATTCAATCCTATTTTTCGAGTAGAAAGAAAAGGAAAAACAGCAAGATCAAATACTTTAGGAACATATTAAAGTAGATATGGTGTCAACAGTTAATTATATTGTTGAAATAGTGTTAATTAAAAAAAAGCCAATTTTTCGACCCTAATTGAGAAAATAATAATAATTTTTTTAGTTTCAAAAACTAAATGAATATCATTTTAACACAAAACCAATGTCCCATCTTAGTTTTCGAATGAAAAATGAAAGAAAAATCAAATACTTGAGGACCATATTGAAGAAGACATGGTATCAACTGCCAATTTCATAAATAAAGTATAGTAAATTAAAAATTGCCTAATCTTTTCTTCTAAATCGAGCAAGTCATATTAAATTTAACTATTAACCAATATTTACTACTTGTTTCCAATTGAAACAAGGAAAAAATAGCAAAATAAAATTCCTAAGGAACATATTACTCAAGAAGACATGATACCAAACGCTACTTTTATTGTTTATATACTAAAAATTAAAAAAAGGTATTATAGTGTATTGCAACTGAGCAAACAATTATCAATTCAACAATAAACTAATATTAAATTCTTATCTTCGAATAGAAAACAGGAAAGATTAGCAAAAGCAAAAGTTCGAAGAATTCAAGAAGACAATGATATAGCAACATTTAACTTAATTAAAGAAATATTTTCAATGAAGAATTGAACAATTTCTTCATCTTAATTGAGTCTTTTATCACTTATTCTACCACAAAACACGTATTTAACCCTAGTTTTCGTATTAAAAAAAGGAAGAAAAAAATTAAATCAAATACCTAAGGAACATATGAAAGACATGGTATCAAGAGCCAATATTTCATTTTTAAAATATTGCATATCATAAAATGAAATGATTTGTTCATCTTGACTCAGAAAACAATTATTAACTTCCTAAGCATCTTAAACTTAATTAATTTTAGCAATAATTATCTTATTTTCCGAATAGAGCAGAAAAAGAAAATTGAATATTTGAGGAACATGTTCAAGAAGACACGGTATCAACAGCCAATTTTATTATTTAATTTTACCGACTTAAAATGGACCAATTTGTTTATTTAAACTCAGCAACTTATTATTAATTGCTATACGAAAGCAATATATAATCCTGGATTATGAATAAAAAAAGATAAAACAGCAAAATTAAATACTTGAGGAACATATTAATCAAAAAGACATGGTGCCCTCAGCCAATTTCATCGTTGGAATACTGTAAATTAAAAAGTGACCAAAATATTTATCTTTCTTAAGCAAATAATTATCAATTTTTTAACATTAAAAGTGATATTTATTGAATTTAAACATAAGAACAATATTAATTCCTTGTTTTCGAGTAGCAAAAATATCAAAGTGAAATACTTGGGGAACAGATTAAAGAAGACATGGTCTCAACAGCCAGTTGTTGCAAAATCTTAACTTACACTGAATCAATTTCTACACTTTATTTAAACAACGAATTCTTAATTTTCTTAGTAAATTCCTAACTTATTATTAAATTTCAATATAAAACTAATATTCAAGCTTAGTCTTCGAACAGAAAAAAATGAAATACTTGAGGGACATATTAAAGAATACATGGTACAAACAGCCAATTATTTTCTTTCAAAAATTTTTAATAAATGCTCACTTAAGTATCTACACCACATAATGCTACCCTTCTGACGTAGTTTTCTCCTCAATTAACCAAATAATGGAGTCCTTTTCATGTATCTTCTCCATTGAAATAAGCATCTTATGTGATGAAGTATTCAGCAAGTAAATATTGACAGAGTCGCATCATCAAGATGCTCTTTGCTAATAAATATTTCCATCCCTCCCTCCTTTTTTTTCATCTCTCTCCTCTCTCCTCTCTCCTCGTAATTATTCGCAAGATGGCCTTTTAGACCCGAGAACTCACTTCAGAATCTACACTCTACACTCTACAGTCTACACTCTACAGCCTCCTCTTTCAGAAGCAGGTACTCAGAGATGTCTCTCTGAAGGGAGGGAATGTGCTTCTACAGTTGTACACTTACTCTCCTTAGCTCGAAAAAAAAATCCTTCACATGTTCCTCCTGCAATTTCTGCATTTCTCAACAACACAAACATGCTCGCACAAAAATTCTTTTTATTTCCATACTATTTTTCTTTTTTTTTCTCGCATCTTCACTCGCCCAGGTACCAGGGACACAGCAAATGCCCGAGATATTATTTATTTCAAATTTCATAAAAAAGATCCGAACAATTGAAAACCGAATTGTGATCAAAATTATCTGCTATCAAAAAATTGTAGTTTTTAATTGTTTGAAGCGTTTTTATAAAATTTTTAATGAATAACATCTCGCAGATTTGCTGTGTACCTGCAAACAATTGAAAACTACAATTATCCGACAACGGATAATTTTTATCTGCCTCAAAATAAAAATTATCTGCCGTCAAATAATTGTAGTTTTCAATTTTTTAAATACAAATTTAAATAAATAATATCTCGGGGACTTACTGTAGAGTTGCACAATGGGAGAACAAAATTTTTTCTGTACATATTAGTCTGCAAGTTTCAATTTTTATCCAATTTGAACCTTCTTTTTTTAAGTAAGTATTTTTATAATTTAGAGGAATTACAGTTTTTTCATACAAGAATCTGCTATTTTTCCATCTAAGAGGATACAATATTTAAAGTACTGCTTTGACTAAAACCGTTTTATTTAATCTTATAGAGATTATCAGATTTAAATATTTGATACACTAGGTCTAAAAAAAAATATTTTGATGCAAAACTTGAAATTATCATACAATTTGTTATAACTGCAAGAAAATTCAACAATATATAACAGAGTTTGCAACAGTTACAAAAATGAACCATATTCGTCTTATTATTAGTACTTTCCTGCAATTTTGGTAATTTATTATATTTCGGTTATATAACTCCTTCCTATCGATAGATAACTATTAATGATTGGCTAAAGAAAATTAATTAACAAATGCATTATTAAACTATTTACAAATATTTAAACAGTCTTCCTTCAACCTTATCAACTTCTAATAATTAATTTTGAAGATTGATTTATCCATTTTGAGGACGATAAGCAATTGTTATTATTATTGTTATTAATTTTTAGTTATTCTCATGAAATGACTAATTATAATCACCAGGTATTATTGTCGAGAAAATTTAATGAATTTATTGTTGATTATAATATTCTGCCATCTCAAGATTATTTTAAGATAGAAACAAAAATAACCGTTGCCACAATTTGTGAAGAAATTCGCTGAAAAATTCAATTAAGATAAAATGCAAGAATTCTTTACAATTTTTTTCTCACTGCATTTTTTGCTTGATTCTACTTCTGTTATATTCCTCCAATACTTCAAGATGAAAATTAAAATAAGCGATCTAACCTGTTGTAAAAGGCGTCGATCTTTATGTTTAATTTAAAATTCAAAATTTTTTCCTAAAAGTATATTATAAATTTTGCTCAATTTTTTTTAACTGAGAGTTTTTTTATTCAATAAGTTTGTCTACAATTCATTAACCAATGCAGATGAATTTAAAAATAAATAATCGGGTACTTTTAAACAAAAATAAAGATTTTTTGATTTAATTAATTAGATCACAGTAACATTGGGTGCAAACACAATAAAATTTTTTGATTTAAAAAAATGTTTCTAAATCGAATAAATTAAATTAGATGGCAGAGATTTATAAGAAATAAGAAAATACAGGGCACACAAATATTAATTAACACTCACTGGATCTTTTTAGAAATAGTTCTACATTTCAGAATAATTAAATACAAAAATCGACTAAATCGATTAAAAAATCGACTAAAGAATAATAAATAAAGAAATTGAATTAACAAAAATGTAGGTTTATTGTCTCATTTAACATGAAAAGTCGAATTAAATTTGAAGAATGTAGAAGAAAGTACGATTTTCTGGATTTATTTTTAAAGAAGATGGTTATAAACTAAAATCAATTCCTAAACAACATTTTTAATATTGATATATTATTAGTGATATACAAATAATAATAAAATTAATAAAAATCAACATTTTATTATTGTTAATTGGCATTTATTCCTTAAAGTAAAAAAAAAATATGAAAACCCGAAGACGCTTTTGGAAAAAATTAATATGATAGACAATAATAAAAGGTTGAAGCGGTTAGATTAATTATTAAATATATTACTTACAAGTTGCATTAGTTATTAGTCATGTTAGTTCGAATATCTTTTAGTTATCTGTTATATTCATTAATAGTTACATTAATTATTACTCTTATAAATTTTAAGTTTTATTAGTTATTGTTTATAATAGTTTTAGCTATATTAGACAATATTTATTAATTACGATAATTATTATTTATATTAGTTCATAGTTATTAGTTATATGTTATAAGTTTTATTATTCATTAGTTTTAATGCTTCTTATTTGTATTATATATTAATTATTAGTTATGATAAGTCCTTAGTTATATTAGATAATCGTTATTATTTATAATAGATATTAGTTATATTAGTAATTATTTATTTTTAGTCATTAATCATATTATTTTATAAAAATTACTTATGTAACTAATTATTTATATGATTTATTAGTCATATTAGTTATAAGTTTTATTAGCATTTGGTTATAAAAATTCTAAGTTGTATTACTCATTTTTTATATGAGTTATTAATTGCATTAGTTATAAGTTCTATTATTTATTAAACGTAGCAGCTCTTAGTTGTATTACTAATCAGTTATATGATTTATTAATAATATTTTAGTTATAAGTACTATTATTTATACGTTATAATAGTTTTTAGTTGTATTTGATAATAGTTATTAGGTGTAATAGTCATTAATTATATTATTTTATAGTAATTAGTAATGCAACTAATTATTTATATGATTTATTAGTCATATTAATTATAAGTTCTATTAGTTATTGGTTATAATAGTTCTTAGTTATGCACCTAATTAGTTATAGGAGTTAATAATCATGTTATAATTATAATTTCTATTATTTATTGGTTATAATAGTTATTAATTATAATATTAACCATTTATATTTTTTAATAGTTGTTAGTAATATTATATTAGTTATTAGTCATTACTTATAAAACTTATTAATTATAATACATAATAGTTATTAGTTATAATATTTTTCAGTCCTACTATGCAATAGTTATATTAATTATTATTAATATTAATTATTGTTAGTGTTAGTGATTATTAATAATAGTCATTAATTATTTATATAATTAGTTATATTATAGTTGCCATCGTTACTGGTTAGTAGTAATAAAAATTAAACAAATTAATTTGCGTAGCTTCATTAGTAATGAATTGAATTAACAACCAAATCCCGACTGAAGTCTTATTCCTTTGAGTCGGAAAGTCAAATAGCTCGACTGAGGAAATCTCTCTGTTTAAGAAAATTAAGCAAAAGAGGCTCTTAGTTTTCTCCTGCATTGAAGGCAGGCAATTTCCTTACGAACTCGTACGGCCGGTTGCCGCTCTTCAGACAGGTTGGATGAAGCTATGCCGTGCTATGCCATGCTATGCTATGCTGGAGTATGGAGAACCGTCGCCTCGCGTCGGACCAAGCGACCCGCCGCGCCATCGAACCCACCATCCACCCATCCATCCACCCACCCAGCCAGTCAGCCAGCCAGCCAGCCAGCCAGCCCGATCGTACCTATTTAAATGGCTTTTTTTCCAAGGGGAGCTCGAACCAACCCCTGGTCCACCCCCTCCCACTTTTCTACCCCTTGCAACCACCCCCTTTTTCGTCCTCTCATCCTCCCATCCGGGTGGTACTAGTTACTTCGAATTCCAGGACCCTTCCGTCGAAACGACGTTGAGACGAGTACATACATTCACCGCCATTTCCGTTGCCCGTTACCCGTTATCCGTTATCCGTTACACGTCTCCTATACTCAATCGTAAAATGCATTCTAATCGAACTACAATTCAATTCAAGCTCCTCGGCCTACTTTCATTTGCAATGCACCATTGTTTCTACGGATCCGAGTAGAAAAATAAACCCTAAAAATATTTTAAAAACACCCTGAATTAGATTCAATCAGAATTTGACTGATTAAACCAATCAAGCAGCATGCATTTACTGAAAAGTCAGGCATTCTCACCGTCAAAACAGCCGTTTTAACAGTCGTTCACCATTGGAAAAACAGATGAGAGAAACAAAAAGCACAATCTAATTGAGATTTAATCAAAATTTCACTGATTAAACCAATCATGCAGCATGCATTTACTAAAAAAATCAGTCATTCTCATCGTCAAAACAGCCTTATTAACAGTCGGTGGCCATTAGAAAAACAGACCGTAGGAACAAAAAGCACAATCTAAATTAGATTCAATTAAAATTTGACTGATTAAACCAATCAAGCAGCATAAATTTACTGAAAAACCAGTCATTTCAAATGTCAAAGCATCCGTATTAACAGTCGTTGGCTATTAGAAAAACAGACCGTATATACAAAAAGCACACTCTAAATTAGAGTCGATCGAAATTTGACTGATTAAATTAATCAAGCAGCCTACATTTACTGAAAAATCAGTCATTCTCACCGTCAAAACACTTGTTTTAACAGCCGTTGGCCATTAGAAAAACAGACGGGAGAAACAAAAAGCACAATCTAAATTAGAGTCTATCAAAATTTGACTGATTAAATTAATCAAATAGCATGCATTTACTAAAAAATCAGTCATTCTCACCGTCAAAACAGCCGTTTTAACAGTCGGTGGCCATTAGAAAAACAGACCGTAGAAACAAAAAGCACACTCTAAATTAGAGTCGATCAAAATTTGACTGATTAAATTAATCAAGCAGCATACATTTACTGAAAAACCAGTCATTCTCACCGTCAAAACACTTGTTTTAACAGCCGTTGGCCATTAGAAAAACAGACGGGAGAAACAAAAAGCACAATCTAAATTAGATTCAATTAAAATTTGACTGATTAGATTAATCAAGCAGCATACATTTACTGAAAAATCAGTCATTCTCACCGTTAAAACAGTTGTTTTATCAGTCGTTGGCTATTAGAAAAACAGACCGTAAAAACAAAAAGCACACTCTAAATTAGAGTCGATCGAAATTTTACTGATTAAATTAATCAAGCAGCATATATTTACTGAAAAATCAGTCATTCTCACCGTCAAAACACTTGTTTTAACAGCCGTTGGCCATTAGAAAAACAGACCGTAAAAACAAAAAGCACACTCTAAATTAGAGTCGATCGAAATTTGACTGATTAAATTAATCAAGCAGCATACATTTACTGAAAATTAAGTCATTCTCACCGTCAAAACACTTGTTTTAACAGCCGTTTGCCATTAGAAAAACAGACCGTAGAAACAAAAAGCACACTCTAAATTAGAATCGATCGAAATTTGACTGATTAAATTAATCAAGCAGCATACATTTACTGAAAAATCAGTCATTTCAAATGTCAAAGCATCCGTTTTAACAGTCGTTGGCCATTAGAAAAACAGACCGTAGAAACAAAAAGCACACTCTAAATTAGAGTCGATAAAAATTTGACTATTTAAATTAATCAAGCCTACATTCACTGCAAAATCCGTCATTGCTAACGACAAAACATTTACTTTAATAGACAGTTGAATGGGGCAAAAATAAACAGTGGAAATAAAAAACAGACTCTAATTTAAACAGTCGTTTCAAGATTCCTAAACCACGAAAAAATAATTTAGATACACACACTCTGAATGAAGTTCAGTCAAAATTTCACTGATAAAAGTAATCAAGGGTACTTTGACTAAAAGATCAGTGATTTCGACTAAAAAACATTTTTTAACAGTTGAATCACTCGATATTAAAATTCTTTTTTTAATTTGTATATTTTATTTTATACTTTAATGATTCTTTCAGCGAAATTCGCTGATTCGACCATTCAAAATAATTAATATTTTTGAAAATAATTTACATTATTAGTTCATTTCAAAATTCAAAATAATCATTATTCCATGATTTAAAGAAACAGTTTACGTATTTTAAAATGACTGGTTAATTTAGTAAAGACTACTAATCTAACTTGCAACTTTCACAAAATACATCAGTAGTTTTGAATAATGTAATCTATAACTTGCGTTAATGAAAAAAGTAATTCTGAACCGTTAAATCAGTAATCTAAACTGTAACTTATCATTATTGTACTACATAATCAGTTACTTTCTCTAACTAAATCAGTTATCGTAAATTGTTTTAAAATTAAGTTCCACTGATTATAGATTTTATTTTGAATGGTCTGATCAGCATCATTCGCTAATTTAATCAGTCATTTTTAAATATGCTATCTGTAATAGTCGATGATGAAATATCTTATTTTGATTAATATAGTTTTTAATTTGCATTTATAAATCAATCAATTTCATCAAATAATACAATAATTTGAAGTGATCTAATCAGTAACACCCACTGAGACAATCAATAATTATAAGTGATCTATACTGTAACTTATACTCTATAATGCAATCTTTTTTAATTTTCGAATCAGCAATTGTCACTAATCAAATAAGTCACCTTAGGTTATATAACTGTAACTTTCATTTTCCAATCAATAATTTTCACAAATTAAGTCAGTTATTTTGAATCACCTAACCAGTATCTTTCACTAACTAAATTATTTATTTTGATGATTTAAACATCTACTATTTTATGTCTACTAATTTTCGTTAATTGCACAGCATTTTTTATTTATTTAATCCATAACTCAGTAGAAATTACTTATTTTTCAGTCGAAGAATTCTTGATGAAATTTCTCATTCAAATTTAGACTTTGCTTCTCTGAGCTCCTCAATTAAAGCATTTACATTTATTGCCTTTTTTATAATAAAAAAACCATTGCAAAGTGTTTTATATATTTTTTTACAGTTTACATACTCAGTACGTATAATTAATGAAATTCTTGGTCCTGATAACATTTCTTTCCAGTAATTATTAATTTTATGCCGTAGTATAAATGCCTTTGAACAAGTTGTATCAAATAAAAAATAATAATAAATAAATACTAGTTAAATCATTCATAAGACTGATTCAGGGGTGAAAAGAACAGATTATATCAGTTAAAATTACTGATTTACATATTGAAAATCAGCGATTGAATTAATCCAAATGCTTGATTTATTTATTGAAAGCTAATAATTAAAGCATTTAAAACAAACTATTTAATAATAGACATTTTCAGATGAGATAAATCAAAATTACTGATTGTATCAGTCAAAATAACAGATCGGATCATTTAAAAGTCTGATTTCATAAGTAAAAAATGTTTACCAATCGGATTGGTAAAACGCTAATATGAAATACAAATTTTCAATCACGATCTCTATCGTCATTAAATAATAAAAACCCGAATACAAAAAATTTCGTTAAGAATTTGGACTAATAAATAGTCTGTAAAGTGTTGTCTTTTATCATTTATATTACAGTATTCGCTTTCATTTCTTGATCTGCTTTTTCTTACAAAAATAGGATCAGCTTTCATTTAAGAAAGCACATATAAATAAAAAAAGTATCATCAATTTTTTTTATCGAATTTATTTTAAAACTTGATTTCAGTATGAAAATGAGACACGAAAAAAAGAATCTGGCAAAGTACTTAAATAAATCCATTCTAGTCCCAGAGGGAGGACATTATTTTACTCAAAAGTAATTTGTTTGCATTTAAATTAAGGTAGGAAATTATCTTAAATTAGAATAAAGCTGTTTAAGTTGAAAATTTATACAACTATAAAAAGAAAATTAGCAGTTAAATTTGAAAATAATAATAATAATTTCGACCCTGATTAATTAAAAATAAAGTAGTTTTTCATGGCAGAATAATTTTAAAAATTCTTTTTCACAAAAATCATTGCAAATTTTTTTCTAGTACACACTAAATCGTATTAATTATTAATTATTACTATATTAATAAACGGTTTGAATCTTAGAAATGACCGTTACTTGGATTCATTTCAAGGTACACAGTATCAGTAACGCACCTATCATAGAAAGCTTTCTATTAGCCACGAAAGTCTTGAAAAGTTTATTGAATTTTTTATCAACAAATAAGTCTTCAAATTATTTTTTTGCGGAATTGGCCAAATTACTCAGAAATGAAATCTAGTTATTGTTAGTCATCCAATAAATAATAATAATTGCCTAAACAGTTATCGTTTGTTATTGGATAACCTATCATAAGTAGATGCCATTACTGACAAATTTTCAGTTGAGTCTGTAGAAAAAATTTGATTAAAACTTGAAAGGAATCGACGAAAAATGATTCAGCAATGACACCTACATAGTTACTATTAATTACCCAATAACAAATTATCACTGTTTAGGCGATAATCGTGTGTTATTGAATGTTTAACAAAACTAAGCTTCATAGCTGAATAATTTTTGGTTGATTCCGTTCAAGCTTCCAATTAGGTTTTTTCTGAGAAAAATCCAAAAATTGCTCAGAAAATAACACTTTTGATTTGTCATGCAATAATAAATGCTAACTGTTTAGGCAAATTTTCAATTTTTATTGGATGACTGTGAATAACCAGGTGTCATTGCTGACTAATTTTTGAATGATTTCATTCCAGTTTCCATCAAGTTCTTCCCATAGAATCGATAAAAAAATTATCCAACAATGAAACCCAGTTAGTATTAGTTATCAGATAAAAAAATATCACTGTCTGGGCAATTATTAGTTTTTATAGAATGTCTAACAGTAACTAAATGTCATTGCTGACTAATTTTTGATCCATTCCGTTTAAGTTTAGATCATCTTCTTCCTATTG
>NC_046659.1:161618284-161627016 GCF_010883055.1 Belonocnema kinseyi
AGTTTAGATCATCTTCTTCCTATTGAATCGATAAAAAATTAATCAACAATGGTACCTAGTTAGTATTAGTCATACAATAACAAATGATAACTGTTTAGGCAATAATCGTTTATTATTGAATGGCTAACAATATCTGTCATCGCTGAAAACTTGTTAATTGATTTCGTCAAAGCTTCAAATTAAATTTATCCTATGAAATAGACCCTAAATTGTTCAGAAAATAACACTTAGTTATCATTTGTCATACAATAACAAATTCTAACTGCTTAGGGAATTATTATTTGTTATCCAGGTTCCATCATGTTCTTCCTCTATAATCGACAAGAAATTATTGAGCAATAACACCTAGTTAGCTTAAGTCATCCAATAATAAATGATAATTACCTAAACAGTTATTGTTTGTTACTCGATGACTTATACTAACTATGAGCCATTGTTGAATACTTTTTTTTTATTCTGCAGGAAACACCTTATGGAATTAGAACGGATTCAAGCAAAAATTATTCAGCAACGACATCTAGTTAATATTAGGCATCCAATTACAAGTGACAACTGCTTGGACAATTACGATTTGTTATTGAATGACTAACAATAACTGCCATGACTGAATAATTTTTGATCGACTCCGTTTATGTTTCCAAGAAACTTTGCCCATGAAATCGACCAGAATTTGTTCAGAAAACAACACTTAGTTATTATTTTTCATCCAATGACAAATGCTCACTACTTAGACAATTATTATTGGTCAATGGATAACTATAAATAACTAGGTGTCATTGCTGAATACTTTTTTATCAATTCTGTTAAAGTTTCCATCAAGTTCTTCCTATAGAATCGACACAAAATTATGTAGCAATGGCACCTAGTTAGTATCAGTCATCCAATAACAAGTAATCACTGTTTAGGCAATTATTAATTGTTATTGAATGACTTATTATAACGAAGTGTCATGGCTGAATAATTTTTGATCGATTCCGTTGAAAAAAACTTGATGGAAACTTGAACGGAATCGACGAAAAGTGATTTAGCAATGACAACTAGTTACTATTAGTCAACGAAATAACAAATAATCACTGTTAAGGAAATTATCGTTTGTTATTGAATGACCAACAATAGCTAATTATCATTGCTGAACAATTGTTTATCGACTCTGTTCAAGCTTCCAATTAAATTTATCCTAGGAATTCAACATAAATTGTTCAGCAACGACTCCTAGTTACTATCAGTCATTCAATAACAATGTCTAACTGTTTAGGCAATTATCATTTGTTATTGGATGACTCTGAAGAACTAGGTGACATTTTTGAATAATAATTATTATAATATATAATAATTATTTAGCAATCACAACTAGATAGGTTAAGGCATCCAATAACAACTTTTTAGAAAATTGTCATTTGTTATTGAATGATTTACAATAACTGAAATAACTAAATAATTTTGTATCAACTCGGTTTATGCTTTCAATCAAGTTTTGCCTACAAAATCGACCAGAAATTGTTCAGCGAATAATTCCTTTTTATTATTTGTCATCTAATAACATTTATCTGTGACGGCAATTATCATTTGTTATTGAACGAGCAATAATAACTAGGTGACATTGCGGAATAAATTTTGATTGCTTCTGTTCAAGTTTTAAAGTCAATCTTTTCCTTCAAAATTATCCAAAAATTATTCAGAAAGGACACATTGTTATTATTTGTCAAAGAAGAGCAAATAATAATTGTGTGGACAGTTATTATTTTTTATTGGATGAATAATACTAAATAGGTGTTAAAAATTCTTAAAAATAAAACCATGAATCTATAGACCAAATTTGGGCAAACACTAAAAAATGTTCCCACTACAATCTGAACAAAAAACTGTTTTTTTTTAGGAGAAGGAGAGAAAAAGTTTTTTTTCATATTACAGTGGGAACATTTTATGTTGGTTGTCCAAATTTAGTCGTTAGAATTTTTGTTCAAAGTGAAAACGAATTTTCTTTCTTCTCTTTTTTTAGGGAAAAGAAAGGAAAATTTTCTTTCAGATTGCAGTGGGAACATTTTATGATGCTTTTCCAAATTTGGTCATTAAATTGAATTTTTCACATTAACTTGATTATTGGACATTGAAAAGCATTTTTATTTTTATTTTAATCTCATTTAAATTTCCTACATTTTAACTAGGTGTTATTGTTAAATAATTTCTGGTCTATTATGTAGAAAAAACTTGTTTAGATAATTGTTCATAAAATTTGTTTAGGAAATAACAGATTATTTAATAACTTTACTTATTTTTATATAAAAATCCTATTTATTTATCAATTGTTAAGATTTATTTCGAATCTAGTGATGAATCGGAACCTTTTACCTCGAAATAATTTTTAATCACTTATTCTGTTTATAACAAATTCAGTCCAAGTTTAAACATCTGCGTTGCTAATAAAAAATGCCCTTTGATTGGTGATTTACTGATTCTATTTACCTTGAAATAATTTCAAGTATTTCTCACAAAACGGTACTCTCTAAAACTCAAACCGTTTGTTTTTCAGTTTCGGTTAATATTTCAAAAAAAGATATAACATTTTTTGAAACAATTTCTTCCATTCAATTGTTGCGAATTTTTATCAACTTTTATTCTAGAAAAAGACTTTGATGTCAAATATGAATTGTGTTCTGAAAATCAATTGGGAATGTTTTGTTTAATAAAATAGAAATAAATGATTAATAAGAATTATTATTGTTTATTATCTGTTCATTTCTTTGAAATAAATTCCATGAATACAAATTTTTTAATAATGCTCTAATTAAAAACTGCTTTAATGTAAATTATTAAGGATTGAAATTATTGTTTATTGTTCCTAAAATTTAACTGTTAATTCCCTTTTTATACTTCTATTAATTTTCAACTTGAGCTGCTTCACTCTAATTTAAGATAATTTCATGCTTTAATTTAAATGCAAAACAAAATACTCTTGAGCCAAATAGTGTCCTCCCTCTGGGACTAGAATGAATTTATTTAAGTACTTAGCCGGATTCTTTTTTTCGTGTCTCATTTTCATACTAAAATCAAGTTTTAAGATACATTTCAATAAAAAAAGTGTTGATTTATTTTTTTTGGTGTGTGCTTTCTTATGTGGAAATTTATGACATTTTTGAAACAAAGAAAGGATTTTATATTGAAATATTCATCAGTTTGATTTTATTTTTATTTTTTTTCTGACCCAAAGATAGAATGTCATGCCATCAAACAAATTTTCAATTATCTAATCTGTGATTCTCACTAATGAATCAGTCATTAAAACTATTAATTATTAATCAGTCATTTGAATTTTCTTATCAGTAAATATCAATAGTTAAAGAATCGAATCATTAACCTCCAATGTCAGAATAAATAATTTTAAATTATGTTCATTAATTAAATCAGCATTTTTGAATTATCTGAACTGTAGCTTTCACTAATAAATTCAGTATAATTTTGATTAATCTAATCCTTATTTTACAATTTAAAATTATTATTTAAATAATATAAAATTTGATTTTTATTGATTAAGTTAGTTATTGTAAATAGTCTCATCAGTAACTTTCACTTATTAAATCAGTGATTTTGAATTATCTGAACTGGAACTTTCACTGATTAAATACTTTATTTGAAGTGGTCTGATTAGTAGCTTTTTAGTATTAAATTAGCTTTTTTGAATTATTTTAACTGTAATTTTTACTAATGAAGTCAGTAATTCTCATTGATCTAATCCGTAATTTTTACTCTGTAAATTAGTATTTTTAATTATCTAAAATGTTATTTTTTTGAATAAATTAGTGATTATAAATGGTCTAATCGGTAACTTTCACTCATTAAATATGAATTTTTTTAATCATTTGAACTGTAACTTTCACTAATGAAGTCAATACTTTTTATTGATCTAATCCGTGTTTATCACTGTGTTAATCAGTAATTTGAAGTTAATTTTACTCATTTATTCAAATGTCAAAATTAAATAATTCATATGTTAAAACGACTTTTTTGTCCTAGAAATGACTGATTTTTAGTAAAAATATGCTTTATTAATTTAATCAGTCAAATTTAGACTGATTAAATTTAGGATGCACAAATTTATGTTTAAAGTGTATTAAATTATCAAATATTTCTAACAGTGCAATTAGTGTAATTAGCAAAAGAAAAAAGTAGACCTTTAAAAATGTATTATTGAATCAGTGAAAGTTACAGATAGATAATCTAACTGGCTAGATCGTGCTAGATGAGTCTTGAAAGTAGAAGAAGTTACTGATTTTACCAATAAAAATCACGTAATCTATCAATGAAAGATACAGTTTCTATAATTCAAAGTTATGGATTCGGTTAGAGGACGCTACTGATTGCATCATTCAAATCAAATGATTCATTAGTAAAAGTTACCAATTAGTTCTTGCTAAATAACTGATTAAAATCATCAATGTTACAGATTGAATCGTTTTAAATTATAATTTTGGACGGCAAACGGTACAGGTTAGACCATTAAAATTGACTGATTCATTAGTGAAAATTACAGATCACATAAACAGTGACAGATTTGAACAGTGTAAATTACAGATTATATTTGAAAAAATTATGATTCTATTAGTGAAAACTACTGAATTGTCCGTTCAAAATAATTGTTTTATTCAGCAAAGCTCACATTTCAGATCATTTAAAATAATTTATGCCATCAGTGAAAGTATCAAGTTTGATCATACAGAATGACTGATCTCAATTGTAAAAGTTACTGATTTTTCTCTTAAAAATAAATTATTTCATCAATAATAGTTACAGTTTATATAATTCAAAATTTATGATTCGTTTAAAGAACATGACTGATCAGATCATTCGAATTGATTTAAAATACAGAGTAGACGATAAAAAATTACTAATTACATCAGTAAAAATTACAAAATGGATCTTTTAAAAGGACTGATTCAATATGAAAGTAAAATTGTCTGATTTCAAAAGTCAATTTGGACTGCTTTATCAGTAATATAATACGCATAACTGAATCAGTCTTAAAATTACTGATTTTCACTCAATAGTATTGACTGCTTTTTCTTGCATAATAAATTGGTTAGACAACCAATTTAATTATTGACCATAACAAAATGGTAAAATGAATGGTACAATTAGTGAAAGCTACTGATGATATCACTCAAAATTAATTATTTAATTAAAATAAGCTACCAAGTTGACCATTTAAAATTATTGTATTAGATAACGTAAATTACTGTTTATATTATTCACAGTTACTGATTTAATTAGTAAAAGTTGTTAGTTAGATCATTTAAAGACATTGCATCATAAATCATATTAAATGATTTACTAAATCAGTGAGTCGAATTGACTGATTTGAAAAGTCACTTTCGACTGATTTTTCAGTCTTTAAATATGAATTATTCGACACAGTCAAAATTTAATCACATACATTAATCTAGCATGTTTTGAATAAAAATCACTTATTTCTATTGAACAAATAGCCATTTTAACAGATGAATCAGTCAATGTTTTTAAATAACTATTGATGAGATGGTTTAAAATGAATTATTTAATCAGTGCAAGTTACTGATTTAACCATATAAAATAACTGTATTAACAAACACAAATTACATTTTAGATCATTCAAAATTACTGAATAAATCAGTGGTAGCAGTATTATATATACATTTGTCAACAGTTTCCGGTTCGACCATTCAAAGTTACTTATTCTGCAATCATTGAAAATGATTGACTACATCAGTGAATCCAAATGACTGAATTAAACAGTCACCTTCGACTAATTTTCAGTCATTAGGTCTGCATTATTTAAAAAATCAAAATTTGACTCAATAAATTAATTTCGACCGAAAAAATAGTTATTTAAACAGATAAATCAGTACAAATTGTTGACTGAATCAAACAGTGACTTGAAGTTACCTTTATTCAGTCACTGAAAGTAAGGGTACTTTTTCTTTGTCAAATTAAAAAGGGATCAAACGATGGATCTAATTAGTAAAAGTTAGAGTTCAAACTATTCAAAATCACTGATTTAATTAGTCGCATATACTGAATAGAATTTTCAAAATCTGTACCATAATTAGTGAAAGTGTTCAATGGACAATTTAAAATGACTGATTTAATGTTTCTTCGACTACTCAGATCAGTCAATCAGAATTCTCTAACGAATAACCTCTACTTATTAAATCAGTCATTTTGAATTATTTAAAGTGTATCTTTCACTTATTAACAAATTCATTTTAAATCCTCAGATCTTTTCTAAATTAATCAGTAATTTTGACTCATTTAATGCTAAGTTACGAAATCGATGAGATAATATTCAGAAAGGACACCTAGTTATTAGTAATCATTTAATAACAATTTATAGTTTTGCAAATAGAATAAATTAAAAAATCCCCTACTGGGTTATTTTTTGGCGTACAAACATGACTCTTTCAACGTTATTAAATGTAAATGACTAATATCTGCACTATTAAATATGTTTAGATAAAAAAACAACAATTATCATTGTTAATAACAAATTTTTAAACAAATCTGTATCTTCTAATGCATTTAAAATTAAAAAATCCGATTTTGTTCGAGAAATTAACCAGAAATTATTTATCAAAAATTTCCTTGCTGTGAACCGATAACAATTGATAATTATTTTTAAAAATTAATTAACAAATTCATTACTTTTTCAGAAAATTATTTTATAATACTTTCAACTGTTAATTTAAAGGACTTCATCACGACAATTTGTTAGAATTATTTTTGTATAACAAAGAAAATTCAGTTAAAAGCGAGTTTCTCGAAAAACACGCTACGCTTAATTAATAAATTAATTTATCGTCAACTATCAGTCGCAGAACACTCTAGTAGGGCTCATTTTATAGGGATTTTTATGCACAAAAAGCTTGCTAAGGTTTATTTTGCTTCAATAAATTTTCTTTTCGGGTTAATTTGACAAGACTATTAATTATTGCATTATCAACCAAATATATGAATTTTTTACCAAATTGTTAAATTTTTAAGTGAAAAATTAATTTTTAACCGGGAGGATTAATTTTATATCAAAAACACATATTCGCAACATAATTAATGACTTTTTAAACAAAAAGTTGCATATTTAGTTAAAACATTATTTTTTAATGAAAAAACAACAATTTTGTAACCACTTGGTTGGAAAATAAACTACTTTGAAAAAAATTCATTCTTTTAATGGAAGATATAATTATTTTTTCATAAGATAATTTTCTTGGTCGAAGATTCATTATTTTAGTTGAAAATTAATTTTTTTAATTGAAATTCAACTATTTTGTTTTAAAATTGTTTTCAAGTTTAAATTAAAATTTTATTCGATTGAAAAGTTTTATATTTTATTTTTCGTAGAGAATTGTTCCTTTTCCATTAAATTTTTTTTTAAATTCATAATTTGGGGTTGAGAGTTTAACTACTTGGTAACATAATTTTATTTCTTTTTGGCTTGAAAATTCAACATTATAAAAGAAATTTTTTTTTTATTGACTTTAAAATCTTTCCTACTTGAAAATGAAAATTTTTGTTGAAAATACGTCTTTGTAGTTTGAAAATTCTTCTCTTCTGGTAGCAATTTAAGGAAACATTTTGTCGGAGATTCAATTACTTGGTAGAAAATTGTACTATTTTGTAGAAAATTCATTTTTTGGTTAAAGATTAATTATTTTAGTTAAAAATAAATTTCTTTCGTTTCAAAATTTAACTGCTTTACTAAAAACTTATTTTTGATTAAATACTAAACTCTTTTTCAATTATCATATCAACTGTTATATTTTTTGTTAAGAATTTATTTTTTTTCGATTGAAAATGAAAACTACTTGGTAGAAAATTGTACCACTTTCTTAAAACTTTATTTTTTCATTGCAGATTAGTAATTTTAGTTGAAAAAGAATTTCAAATAAAAATTAAACTAATTTATTGACATTACATTTATTGTTTGTTAAAAATGCCACTGTTTCAATGAAATTTAATCCGTTTTGACATAGGACTGAGTTTTTTTGATTAAAAAATCAAATACTTGGTTAGAATTTGACCTTTTTTAAAATTCATTGAGTTGATTAAAAATTGAACTATTTATTTGAAAATTTTCCTTTTCTGGTAAAAATCAATCTTCTTGGTTGAAATCCTTTAAAAGTTCCGCTTCTCGAACAACGCGCTTCCTTCAATTAATTAATTAATTTCTCGTTAACTATTAGTCGTAAAGGGTTCTACTAGGAGTAATTTAAAAAGTATGTTTGTGCTCAAAGAAGAAAATTTTTGTGTATATTTTACTTCAGTAAATGGATTTTTTGGGTTACTTCAACTCAAACATCTATAAAAGAATAGTCCATTCTGAAAAATCATCACAACTTGGATAATAAATCGTTATAAAAAATAAGATACTTTTTCACACAAAAAAAACTTTGCAGTTGATATAGTATTATCACACGACGTGTAAGGGAAAATGGCATTTAATATAAGATACACCAGGCCTATTCAAATTTGCCTTCTCCCCTCGAAAATGAAAAAAAAACAACACTTAGAATCTTTCGCCTTAGCAAAGCTTCTCGGAATTTTTGCACAAGTGCGTAAAAGCGTCTATTAACAAATCCTAATAGGAAGAGGCTGGCGATTTGCGTTCCTTACTCTAAAAAAGGGAAAAAGAGGGAGGGAGAAATGGACGAAAAGGGAGTGAAAGTAGTAAAAGAGGGTGATTCTGCGAGCAAAGTGTTGCAGAA
>NC_046659.1:161627026-161630421 GCF_010883055.1 Belonocnema kinseyi
GGAAAAAGGAAGGGATGAGATCATTTTCCTGGAAAATAAAAATCCTCAGTGTTCAAAAATAACGGAAATATAATTACTGAAATAAAAAAATGTCGAAGAAAAATAAAATGATTGAAATCTTTTATTACAAATGAAAGTATTCCGGAAGTAAAAGTTAAGAAAAGTAGAAAAATTCGGAAATTGTGTATTACTCAAAGCATTTAATTTTCAAAATCTTACGTGGCGAATAAACACAGGCAGAATATTAAATTCTAACATTTCCGTTTCTAAACAATTAAAATTTTTTAATAAACACATAATAATATTTAAAAAATATTTCGAACAAATAAAAGCATTTTATTTTTTATTTTTGAATATGATAACGGATTTGTCAAAATACCGAAAAAATGATAAAGCAAAAATTATATTTTTTGAAAAATAGAAAAAAAATGTTTCATCCTGAAATGCAAACCTGCATTTTTAAAATTTCAATTTTTTTTATTTTTGAGATGAAAAAATTTGCGAATTCCGTGGATTTTAGAAAAGTCAAATTTTGATATTATTGATGTACTCAAATTGTATAATTTTTAAACGTTTAAGATACGTTTTTTGTTATTCGCGAAACAATAAATTCTCGAAATTAGTAAATCACAAAAACACGAAATTTTTGTTAAACAATCAAATTACCGGAATTTTAAAAACCAACATGTTAAATTCCCGAAACTTGTTAATTATTTAATTCACTATATGACATAAGTGCGAAATTTTCGCGAAAATATTCTGAAATTGTATAATTACCGAAATTTTAATCCCGAAATTTTCAAAATCCGAAACTTTAAATTCTTGATAATTAAATTACAGAAATGTTAATTTCCGAAAAAAATCAAATTACAGAATATTTTTAAGTATCTTAGTGAATAGATTACCACAATTTTAAAACTAAATTCTAACTTCTTAAATTCAGTAGATTAGAGAAATGTTAAATTTCTGAAAATATAAAATTACACCAATTGTATAATTACAGAAAGTTAAATCCCGAATTTTCAAAATCTCGAAATTTTAAATTCTTAATAAGTAAATCATAGAAATATCAAATGAAGGAACTTTTGGAATCTGAATTTTTTAAATCCTGAAATTTAAAATTCCCGACATAATGGTATTTTCTCGAAGTTATTAAGTTATTGAAATAGGGAAAATTAAAAATCGATGGAATCGTTGAGGTAGAAAAATTTTGAAACCCAACATTTTTAATAATTGAATTTCGTGAGCAACAGAAATGTTAAATTATCGCAATGATTAAATTAACGAAATTTTTAAAATCCAAAAACTTAAAATTCCCAAAACTATCAAATTACAAAAATTCCAGTCACCGAAATTTGTAAGCCTGAATGCTGAAAATTTGTAAATTTTAAATTCCCGAAATAATGAAACTCAAATTAATTACAACAATTTCAAATTACTAAAATGATTAAATTACTTAAAATTTTAAATACCCGAAATTTTCGATTCCTGAATTTAATCAATAACAAAAATGACAAATTACCGAAAAAGCTTAACCACAGAAATTTGAAATTCTCGAAAAAAAATATTCAAAATTACCGAAAATGTTTATTTCCGAAATTTTAAATTCCCGTAATTTCAAATTCCGAATTTTAAAATTTCCAAAATTACCTTTTTTTATTTCAATATAATATGAAAAATTTCGAGAAATAAATTTTTGAAAATTATCGTTTTAAAGAAAGTAACCGTCTTGACTTGTTTTTAAGAGAAAAAGTATTTATCAAAAGAATCTCAAACATTTTAATTAATATGCGGTTGATACCGAACTTCGATATAAAGTATACGAAAAATTGCTTAATTGAATTTTCATAAATAAATTAGTAATTTTTATAAACAAATGGAGATTTCTAAAAAAGTACCTAATTTTTATCACTTTTTTTGTACATTTATATTCCTCACACGTTTCAGAATATACTGTAAAAATCTCAAAGTGGAAAAATGAACATTTTTTGAGTAATGAATCATTAACATAACAGAAATTACAAATTACCGAATAAGCTTAACTACAGAAATTTGAAATTCTCGAAAGAAAATATTCAAAATTACCGAAAATGTTTATTTCCGAAATTTTAAATTTGCGTAATTTTAAATCCCGAATTTTAAAATTTCCTAAATTACAAACTCCCCGATATTATCAAATTACCAAAAAATAGTATTTTACCGAACTTTGAAATTCCAAAAAAAGGAAAGATGTACTATATATATAATTAAAAATTATTCTAGCAAAATAAAGTAATAAATTTTGTTTTCTTTCATGGAAATATGGCAAAATTAGCAGACAAAAACAGCAGAAAAAAATGGTTAGACAATTAAATAATAAATTTAAAAGAACACACTTTTACTTTTACTTTTCGATTAGATCATAAACGTTCGCGAATTCGATAATTTCGGTCATTGACATTTTTACATTTTCTCCATATTTTACTTCCGAAATATTTCAATTTCAGTCCTAAAAATTTTCGATGGTTGTATTTATTTTTGGAAATTTATTTCAGTAATTATATGTTCATTATTTTTTAACATTCTGGATTTTGCTTTCTCAGACAATCTGAAAAATTCGAATAAAAATATTTCCTTACAACTATTTATAATAATGTTTATTGTAAAACTTTCAATATTTCTGTAATTGTCCTTCCTGCATTAACACGAAGCAGTATTAGAAAAAGGAAAATTTTTATTGGGCGACTGAAAACTGCCAATTCCAGCCAATTATACAATTGCTTCAATAACAAATGGAAATAACAACTAAAAGGAAAAAATAAAGTAAACAAAAAATCAATGAGCTTCAATACACCGCAAAACTGTCATCCCTTAATTAAGGGGTGGTTTTTCCAGGTGAACAAAGTTATCTTAAGAGAGTAAAAATAAAAAACTCTTATCGATTCTTATTCGTTCCTTTTCACAATGTCAATTAAATCGAAATCTCAAGGGATCGCGTCGCTGAGATTTTCAGCCTATAATTTTTTTGGTCCATCAACAATTTAAATAGGGGGGTGGGGGGGCATAATGAAGAAGAAGAAATAGGAAGTGGAAGAAGAAGAAGAAGAAGTGAAATAAGAAGAAGAAGACGAATCGCGTAGGAAGGGGGTCGCGGGGTAAAAGTCCGCGAGCCATTTTTCCCCATATAATTATAAGAGAGGGACTGAGCGTCTCCATGGTAACCACACACCAACCCCTTTCCACTTTTTTTTCTTCTCTCTTTTTCTCTTTCTCTTTCTCTGCACCCCGTTTACTTATACGCCAGCGTCCTCTGGCACATGTGCGTCACTGAAATGTGAGTGTCTACATACATGTGACGCGAGGAGGAGGAGGAGGGGGGAGGGTGAAGTGGTGAGGCGGCGAGGAGGTGGTTGGGG
>NC_046659.1:161630521-161651431 GCF_010883055.1 Belonocnema kinseyi
GGGGGTGAGAGGTGAGGGTGAAATTAATGTATTTGTTCTGCGGCCACCCTCATGTGCCCTCTCCTGGTCGCGAAAGGTCTTCGTGCGAGGCGGTATAAGGCACCGCCACCACACCGCACCACACCGCACCGCACCTAGTCCTATATAGAAAAGAATATCCGCGACCATTATTGCTTTTGCGTGAAACGAATGTCGCCTTTCTCACTGCTATTCTTCCCATGTCCTGTCTTCCCTTTTTGCGAGAGGAAGACCGTACCGTGCCGTACCGTACGCTTCATATATCTTCCAATGCAAAATAACAGAACTCCACGAGAGCGTTTCAAATTACTCGTTTCCTTCACCCCCCGGACTACGGAATTTATGTCTTTACTCTTTTGTATAATCGGACTGACTGTCTGACTGACTGACGGACGGACTAACTCACTGACTGACGCTCTTCCTTTCCTATTTATTACCCATACGACTTTTTTTAATTGTACTCTGTTTACCTATTTTTATTTTAGTCCCAATCTTAGGGATTTCGGTGAGATTTGGTTTTCTTTTGATTTTATAGGAAAGATTGGAATTTTAGGATCAGGTGTAGAATTTTTTAGGACGATGGAAGTTCTGTGTATTCTACTATCTGAGACATTCACATATTGGTCATTCCATGGGAGATTTGCCGCCTCAATTTTTGTTTTCGTTTTTTGTTGAAAAATATTCAATCACTTTTTTTTATTTCAATATGATATAAAAAATTTCGAGAAATAATTTTTTGAAAATTATCGTTTCAAAGAAAGTGACCGTCTTAACTTTTTTATGGGAGAAAAAGTATTTATCAAGAAAATTTCAAACATTTTAACTAATATGCGGTTGATACCGAACTTCGATATAAAGTATACTGAAAAATTGCTCCATTGAATTTTTATAAATAAATTAGCAATTTTTATAAGAAAATGGAGATTGCTAAAAAAGGACCTAATTTTTATCACTTTTTTTGCACATTTATATTCCACACACGTTTCACAATATACTGTAAAAATTTCAAAGTGAAGAAATGAACAGTTTTTGAATAATGAATTTTTAACTGATGCCGTTACAAATTAATGCTGGACAAACGTAGCGCGTGCGGTAGCACGCACGCTTCAAGCGTGTAACGGCTTCAGCTAAAAATTCATTATTCAAAAACTATTCATTTCTCCACTTTGAAATTTTTACAATATATTTCGGAATTTGTTCAGAATATTAATTCATAAAAAAGTGAAAAAATGAGGTCTTTTTTAGCAATCTCTATTTGTTTATAAAAATTCCAAATTAATTTTTTTAAATATCATGAAACAATTTTTAATATACTTCATTTTGAAGTTCGCGATCAACTGCATATTAGATCAAACGCTTGCAATTTTTTAGATAATTACTTTTTCATTTACAAAAAAGTTAAAAGAATCAGTTTTTTTAATACGATCATTTTCATAAATGTATTTCTCGAATATTTTGCATATCATATTGAAATTAAAAAATAGGTATTAAATATTTTTCAAAAAAAAAATCGACAAAATATTCCACGCAAAAAAATTATTATTATGTATTAATTATTTTTAAATTATTTTTCAAAACTGAACTTTGCAATTATTAATAAATATTTTGTGCCTTAGCATTCATTTTAATTGATTCTAAGATTATGTAACCTATTTCTTTCCGCTTAAGAATGATTTTATTGAAGAAGCCTTCTTTCACTTTTTTTCTTCTTTGCTTTTTTTTAACAACAAATTCGTAATCTACGTTAAGGATTCCCTGAGGAATTTATTCAGCTCACATTTTTCAATAACGTATAAATACAAATAAATTTGCCTTCTGTAGGCTGATTTGTTGAAAAAATTCATTTTTTATTTATAATTATTTCATTTATACAAGTTCTTTCTTTAATTTAAAAACTGATTTTTTTGAAAGAAACCTTTTTTTACTACCATAGCATGGTACAAAACTGGATTTTATTTATTATTATTTCGTGTTTACGCTTTCATTTTTTTCAATTTATGTTTATGTAAATTAACTTTTTCCAAATTGAAACATAATTTGGTTACTGACACTTTGTAATCACTTTTATTTTTCCCATAATTTTATATTAAAAAAAAACATTTCTTAATCTGTTCTGGGAGCGTTCTACAGAATTTTATCAATCTTATAAAAAAAAACTATGTCTTAATCCGATAAAATTGGTCCCTGCAGACAAATTTTAGTTATAAAAAGCTTGTCTTTATAACCACAATTTTAATTTATACGGAATGTAATCAGATTTAACTTTTTTTAAATAATGACAGTATACTAATTTATCTAGAAGAAAAATTCAGTTTTGTCACACTGCATAGTGGAAAAAACTAGATTTGATTTTTTTGCATAATTAATTATTTCGTTTATTTGCATTAATTTTAATCAATTATAATTTTTTTAAAGTTTTTTTTTCAAGTTGAAAGTTTTCGTTTTTAACACCCTTTTTACGTTTTTTCTTTAAAACGTTTTTTGTAAAGACAACAATTTTTTCATCTGCACTGGAAAAAATAATCAGTCGGGCCAACTTTTCAGTTTGTAAGATATGGTACTGCTATTTTGTTAGTTGATACAACCATTTAGTTAGTTGATGTTACTAACTGAATAGTTGGTGCAACTAATGGAATTACTGTACGAGGAAATAAAATAGCTGTATCAACTAATAAAATAGCAGTACAATATCTTACTAACTAAATAGTTGGTTCAACTAACCATTTTTTTCAGTGTGCTCTAAGTGTTGCAAAATAATTGAATTCGCAACAAAATAGATGGATTTTGAACAAAATAGTTGAGTCCTTAATCAAAAACAAATTATTTTTAACCAAAAGAAATCCAGATTCTACTAAAACAATATGAATTTCCTAGAAAAGAACAACAACTTTTGACAAAAGAGTTCAATTTTTAATAAAAAGAAAAAGGAACTAAAAAGGAACTATTTTTGTGAAAGTAGTTTAATTTTAGGAATAAAATTTTCAATCAACACGATTAATTTTATACTACAACTGGTACTATTTACAAGAACAATATAAATTTTTAACTAAATAGTTTTAATTTTCAACTGAAAACGATCAGCCTTTCGGAAATATTACAATAGTTGACTATTGAGTTAAAAGAATTAATTTTTAACTAATAAACATCGAATTTTTAACAATGTGGTTCAATTTTGAACCAATAAAATTAATTTTTCACAAAACAATTCAAATTTCTAGCCAGGAGTGGACTTTTTAATCAAAAAGATTAATTTAAAAAAAAAACGATTAATACGGAAAAAGGAGAATTGATCAATAAGGTATTAATTTTTAACCAAATTGATGAGGTTTCAACTAACAACGGTCAGTTGCCAACTGACAATAGAAAAGTTTAATTTTTAGGTCCAAAGAATTAATATTCAACCGGAAAATAACAAATTTTTAACAAAGTAGTTTGATCTTCAACTAATAAAATAAATTTTTAATCAAACAGTTTTAATTTTAATTAAGCAGTTAAATTCTTAGTCAAGAAGGTTAAAGTTGTACCAAAAATACGAATTACAAAAATATATCAATTTCAAACTAATAACATTCACTTTTCAGCCAATAAAGTACATTTTTAATAAACAAGTTTAACTTTCTAGGAAGTAGTTGGATTTTTTAACAACGAAGATAATTGTATGTTTAACTGAAAACTATTAATTTTCATTTAGAAAAAGTAAGTTTCACAAAAAAAACGATTATTTGACAAAGTAGTTCGGGTTTCAAAAAATTAAATTTTTTAACAAAAGAAATAAATCCTAAACCAAAAATATAATAATTGATTTTTCAATTCCAAAGAATTCATTTGTAACGAGAATTAGTTGGATTTTCTTATTGCTTTTCAAAGTAAATAATTTTTTTCAGCATTTCCTAAAAATTTTATTTACAACTACAAATTTCCCGTGTGTAATCTTAAATTCGACGTCATCCCTCAACGTCCACCCCTCTTACATCTATCACGTAGTTCTTGAACCTCTTGTAATGTTTTTTCAAAGTACATTTAAATTTTGAATTATAAAAATTTTAATTTGAAAATATTAGAATTAAAAAATTCGGATGGTCTTCCGATCATCAATTTTCTGCCGACAAATTATCAGGCAGGGCTTTTGTTTGTAAGACATGATTCGCTGACGTTCGACATCGTGTCCTCGCCTCGGGTCATATTACCAGAAAGAAATATTTTATTCCCTCTGTCTCGACTCGATTTTATTCCAAGATTCCTCGATCGTCAAGGATTCTGAGGTTCGAATAATGAACAGAAAGTTGTTATAACGGATTTTTTTTGCATCATGTTTAACAAGGTGTTAGATTTACAAAAGAAAAAAAAGAACACGGGGAGAGACCTTTAATTTGAGGGAGGTTTAAGACAAGCAAGAAAGAGCTTGTTCGTCGAGATTTCTTTGAAAATTAAAGCTGGATCTGTTAAAGGAATAAAGAATTCAAATTTCAAAAGCTGCAAACTTAATGTACTCTTTTCACTGAATGAAAAAAGGTTGCCCTTTACTAAAACGCTATTGATCTATTCGCTCAATATTTTCTCAGTTAATTAAATATAAAGATTTGTTTTAAAAAAACTCTAAAGAGTTTTTTTCTTAAAAATGAAAGTGTTAATAATTAATTGTAAATTGCCTTTGCGTGTCGTGATACCTGCCCTCGTAGTTTTAGTATGGAAAAAAAGAAAGAAAACTAAATTAATATAAAAAAGAATAAATATTTTTTACAATTGGAAAAATTTTGAGACATTTTCTGAAACATATACAGTTATTGATATTTTTTATATAACAAATTAAAATATTTTATTTTTAAGGCATTGAATCAGAGTTGTTACAAAATAGCAATTGCCAAATTTTCTGACTTTTTCCCAAACAATTTCTCATTTTTTGTGACCCAGATACATTTTTTTAGGTTTAAAAATAAGCTTAGACCTAAAAGATCAAGAAATTTAATTCAAAGAAATTTTTATTTATAAATTTATGTTAAACACTATTAGTGACGAAAGTCAGACTTTACAGTCCACAATTCTCCCAAAACAGGCTTGAATTTTCTACAAAACAGTTTCGTATTTGACCAAAAAAGCACCTTTTTAATTAAACATTCAAATTAAAAAAAAGAATTCATTAAAATGTTTGAATTTTCAACTAAGTTTTCGAATTTTCAGAAAAAATAGTTAAATTTCAATGAAAGACAATTTTATAGTAAGAAGCTTACATTTTTAACCAAGAACTTTTCAGTCAAAAGAAACATTTTCAAAAAAAACAGTTTAGTTTTCAATTAAAAAAGGCCACTTTTTAAAAAAATCGAACAATTTTCATTGATATTATGAAATTTTAAACAAAAAATTGGAATTTTCCAATGGGTTGTCAGATTTTCTAGCAACAAATAATAAACTTTACCCAAAAAGTTGTATTTTTGACCAAATAATTAAATGTTTAAGTCGAAAAGAAGCTTTTTCAGGAGACGGTTAAGTTTAAAAAAAAAACTTTCATACGAAAGTAATTTTTTTTAGGAAAGCAGTTGAATTTACAAACAAATAAGGTATTTTTATATAAAAATAGTTAAATTTTTGTCAAGATGATTGAATTGTCTACAAAATGGTTAAATTTTTTGCCAAATAGTTGAATATTCAAACAAAAAGATGAATTTTCAACAACAAAAATTAAACTTGACCTAAATATAATAGCATTTTTTATCAAATAGATGAATTTTCAGGCCATTAAGACAAAAAAATGCATAAGATAGTTTTACATTCAATCAAAAATTTCGAATTTGATTCCGAATACGAAAATTTTACAGCAAAGCAGGTTACTCCCCTCCCCTCCTTACCTTATATGATTATTTCAGAAATTACTTCAATTTTTAACAAAATATTTAAATTTCAAAAATTATACCTGATTTTCTAACCAACATGTTTAATTGTCAACCAAATAGTTGAATTTTCGAATAAAAGGGATACATTTTAAAACCAATATATAACGGCTAAATTTTTGGTTGAAGAAATTAATTACGACAAAAAAATTCAACAAAGTATATAAATATGCAATTTAAACTTTAGATCTATAACAAACAAATAAATTATTTTTCACAAAAAAGCTAATTGTGCGACAAAGTAGTTGAATTTCGTCAAACAATATTTTTTATTTTAAATCAAACGAGACGAATTTTCAGTCACAGTTATATTTTTAACTAAGAAAGATGTAGCAGAAAAAAAAATATTTAACTAAATTCTTAACTTTACAAACCGAAAAGGCAAGTTATGAAAATATGAAGCTTCAACAAAAATTTCAAATGAAAATAATCAATTTTCAATTATAAACGAAATTAATTTTTCACAACGTAATTCTACCTTTAACCAAGTACCTTAATGTTTAACAATAAAAAAACGATTTCTAAACAAAGTAGTTTCAGTTTCAAAGAAGTAGTAGAATTTTCGATTTAAGAAATTCGGTTTTTAACAAAATAGTTGATTTTTAAACAAGTAATAGAATTTTTAATCAAAAGAGCAAAAAACGAGAAAAGGGAGAGGTTTTTTGTAAAATGTGTAAAAAGATAAATTTTTTTAAAAAGATGGTGAAGAGGGGAATAGGGAAAATAGTGATAAGCCTGGACAACAGTCACACAGCATTTTATAATCTTTTCTGCATTTTCAGCATTTCCTCATCTGTTACTTTAACCAATTATCAAATTTTGAACATTTTTTGTATCGGTCAAAAAAGTATTAAATAGTCTCAATTGGCATGGGTCGGAGCGCTGCAAAGGAAGCCTTGTAGAGAGTTACAACTTAAACAACCAAAAAAACACTTTTCTTTCAACATAAATCTGAATATTTCATGTTCTTCCATCATGCAAGAAAAAAGGCCAACAAAACAAGGAAGCAAAATTTTCCAAATTTTCCGCAATTGTTATTTCACCAAGGATGCTTTTTAGGGAATAACAAATTGAATCAAAAAAGTTCTATTTGAACATCATAAATCAGAAAATTTGCTATCGTTTTATTGCAGAAGAAAAGAGATCAAGAAAAAAAGAAGCAAAAATTAACAAATTTCCGAAAAGTATTATTTGACCAGATGAAGGCTTTTTAGGAAGTCGAAACTTAAATCATAAAAGGTCTATTTTACCATCACGATTCTGATAATTTGTTGTTCTTTCTTCGTGAATGAAAAAACAACAAGAAAGGACAAACCACAAACTCAAAATTCCCCAGATCCCCTGCATCATCAAATAGAAGCTTTTTAGGGGGTGGCAACCTCAATCAGGAAGGATCAATTTAAACATCATGAATCTGATAATTGTTTGTTGTTTCATTGCAGAAGAAAAGAAGCAAAAATAACCAAATTTCGTACAGATTTTATTTCATCAAATGAAGGCTTATTAGAAAGTCGAAACTAGAATCATTTTACCATCATGATTCTGATCATTTATTTTTTTTTTTCTTGTGGAAGAAAAAAACACCAAGAAAGGAAAAATCAAAAATCCTAAATTTCCCAAATCTTCTACGATACTAAATGAAATATTTTTAGAGCATGAAAACTTAAATCGGGAAGAGTCAATTTGCACATCATAAATCAGAAAATTTGCTATCGTTTTATTGCAGAAGAAAAGAGATCAAGAAAAAAAGAAGCAAAAATTAACAAATTTCCGAAAAGTATTATTTGACCAGATGAAGGCTTTTTAGGAAGTCGAAACTTAAATCATAAAAGGTCTATTTTACCATCACGATTCTGATAATTTGTTGTTCTTTCCTTGTGGAAGAAAAAACACCAAGAAAGGAAAACCCAAAAGTCCCAAATTTCCCACAACTTCTTCGTCACTGAATGAAAGTTTTTTTTTTAGGGGGTGGCAAATTAAATCATAAAGAGTCAATTTGAACATCATAAATTTGAAAATTGTTTGTTATTTTATTATGGCAAAAGAAAGAAGCCTTTTTAAGAAAGAAGAAAGCAGAAAGAAAACTCTAAGAGATCCTCTTGAAGATAGCTAATGTCTTGGGTCAGCATTTAGCCGCGACCCGTGATGTCGCATCGTGCGCCTACACGCGCCGATACAGACAGCAAATTCTCATTTCAGGCTGCTTTTCCAGAATCCAGATAACGGCCATTGCCCGAAAGTGGGTGGGGAACAACTTTGCACAAATGTGTGGCTTGTGCGTACGTGTCCTAGCTCGAGGGGTAGAATAGAGATACAGAAACAGGGTCGACCGTGACTCAAGTGGTGGAGGGTTAAACTTAAAGGGATGGGGGTGGTTCCAAAAAACGCGAGAAAAAGGAAAAGTGTTCTCCAAGGAGGTGGTAGGGGAGGGGGTTGAGACTGAGGCTGGGGCTGCGGGAGCATATTGCTCAGGAGTAATCCTACTTGATCGCGGTTTTCGGTCGACCATATGTGCATGTATGTGTTTTTGTGTATGTGTCTCCTCGAGATTATGCCTCCACATACACATGCCTGACCAGTTGTCTCATCTCGTACACCGATTGGCCGATTTTTCATGTGTGCGAACCCGAAGCTAAGGATTACTGCCTTATAGGAGATGTGCTGGCCTCGTCGCGAAGGTGGATGGAAGAGTCTTTAAATACCCTGGGGATGTACGAGTCCAGAACGCGAGGACGTGTCCTGACGACAAAAAAATATAATTTTCCTGCTTCCAACTTATTTCTACTCCTCTGGCAGAAGCACGATCTCCCAAGATTAGTGACGTGCAAGACTTCCAAATTATACTTTGCTCAGAGATGATCTCAATCTGATGATGATAGATAAAGAGGATAAAAGAATCGTTCGTTATTTATCTAAGTTAATAAGATATAAACAATATGTTTGATGGGTATAATTATTATTAATCATAATTTCCATTCGTTTGCAGCTAATATTACATTCGTATCATGAAGTTGGTTCAGAGATAGTTTTGTTTCTATATTCCTGTTTTTTAAATTTGTTTATAACATAAGACACAGAATGCTTATATTCGATTAAAGTTTCCATAATAAGTTTCATGTTAATATTTTGATATTAATAGATTCAAATCTGTGTTTTACATTATTTATCACTGATTTTTAATTATCTGAGGAAGAAGCAAGACTTCCAAATTGTACGTCCAAGATGATCTCAATTTAATAATGGTCGATTTAAAAGGATAACAAAATTGTTTCTTAGACATGTATCTAAGTGAGTAAGATAAGTTGTATCAATATTCATAATAATAATCCTTATTTTTTCGCATCTAATATTCCGTTCGTATCATGAAGTTAATTGAGAGATGCTTTTTTTTCCTTTGTGTTATTTTTTACCTGCCACAAGTGGTATAAGGTTTGTGTCAATTTAACGTTTTTACAATAAATACAATGTCGACATGTCGATAATAATAAATTAACACCTGTGTTTTAAATTATTTATTAGTTTTTGTTAATAATTTGAGGAAATTACAATTGCTCAACATCATACTTCCGAGATGATAAAGACTTAAAAGTGATAGATACATACGCTACAAAAATAATTTGTTAGACATTTCTCCAAGTCAACAAAATATAAACAATATGTTGCTTCTGCTTTTAATTCATTTCTGTTTTTAAGTTTGTTTCTTTCACAAAACACAGTATAACAGCTTTAGTCGAATTAACGTTTTTATAATAAATTTAATGTTGACGTTTTGCTACTAATAAATTAAAATTTGTATTTCTAATGATTCTTTTAGGAGTTATTTGCCATTGAAGGGAGAAGCAAATCTTATAAATTTGGTTTCCTAGATAATATCGATCTAATGAATATAGATACATGCGATAAAATAATATTTTGTTAATAATTTCGATTATAATGAATTGCAATGTATTTTTTACATTATTCATTAGAGTTTCTTAAAAAATAAAGGGAGAAACAGGACTTCCGATTTATACTTCCGAGATAATCTCACTCTCATGATGATAGATAAAGACAATGAAAAAATCGTTGCCGGACTTTTCTTTGAGTGAATAAGATAAGGGCTGTATGTTTTATAGTTATTATTATTTTTACTATCACTAATAATAATCCTCATTCATTTGTGTCATCTAACATTTCATTCGTATCCTGAAGTTGGTTGACAGATGCTTTTTTTATTCCTCTTTTTCATTTTGTATCTGTCACAAGAAACATCACTTTTATGTTAAATTATCGTTTCCACAATAAATGTTATGTTGATAAATTGATAATAATAACTTGTACTTTACATTATATATTGTTTTTTTACAATTCGAAGGGAGTAGCAAGGCTTCCAAATTATACTTTCAAAATGAAATCGAATGATGATAGATACAGATGACAAAAAAATAATTTTTCAGATATTTCTCCAAGTCAATAAGATATAACCATATTTTACATATACGTATTATTATTACTTAAAATAATTTTGATTCCTTTATACCCAATATTGTGTTCATATTAAAAATTTGATTCGGAATTTTTTTTTTATTCCCGTTTTTTAGTTTGCTTCTGTCACAAACTCCAGAATTATAGATTATCTCGGATTAACGCTTCTATAATAAATTTCATGTTTACATTTTGCTCCTAATAAATTAAAATTTGTATTTCAAATGAATTTTTCAAGGCTTCTGAATGATTGAAGAGAAAATCCGAATTTCCAGACTTCCGAGATTATTGAATATAGATACAGACAATGAGAAAATGGTTTGTTGGTCATTTCTCTAAGTTAATAAGATTTAGACGATACAGTTCATAGGTATTATTATAAATAATAATTATTTTCATTTTTGTTTACATAATATTACATTCATATCATGATGTTGGTTCGAAAATATTTTCTCATTCCATGTTTTCGATTGTTTCTGTCAAAAGATACATAATGTTTATTTCAGATTAACCTTTTCACAATTAATGTAATGTTAGCATTCCGATAATAATAAACTAAACATTGTGTTTTACAATATTTTCGGTGGCTCCTTAGATCCAAGATAATCTCAATCTTATGATTGTAGATAAAGACGATGAAAAAATCGTTGATGGACATTTCTTTAACTGGATAAGATATAGGATATATGTTTTATAGTTACAATGATTATTTTGATTACAAGAGACACAAGAGACATAATGTATATTTAAATTAAGGTCTTCAAAATAAATGTTAAGTTGATGTATTGATAATAATAAATTAAAACTTGTGTGTATACTGTTAATTGGTAGTTTTTAATAATTTAATGGAGAAGCAAGGCTTTCAAATTATACTTCCGAGATGAACTCAAGTTTATGATGATAGATGAAAATGAAAAATAAACTTTGTTAGTCTATTCTTTCAGTGGATAAGATATAGGCTGTATGTTTCATAGTGGTAATCATTATTTTGATCACCAGTAATAATCCTCATTTTCTTCTTATCTAATATTTGGTTCGTATTATGAAGTTTTTTGAGAGGTGCTTTTTTTATTCCTATTTTTGAATTTGTATCTGTCGCTACAGACATAATCTGTATGTCAAATTAACGTTTTTATAATAAATTTTATGTTGACATGTCGAAAATATTATACTAAAACTTGCGTTTTGCATTACTTATTCGTGGTTTTAAACAATTCAAGGAAAAAACAAGACCTCTAAATTATTCTCTAGAGATGATCTCAAACTCATGATGATAGGTAAAGACGATAAAAAATTGTTTTTAGACATTTCTATAAGTGAACCAGATATCGGATGTATGTTTTATAGTTTTTTTTTTATCACTAATAATAATCTTTACTTGTTTATACCTCATATTCTTTTTGTATCATAAAGTTGGTTCCGAGATACTTTCGTTGGTTTATCCTTGTTTTTGAAATGTGTTTCTCTTACAAAACATAGGATGTTTATGTCAGATTAGCGCTTCTATAGTATATTTCAAATTATTTTGGTATTATTAAATTAACATTTGTGTTTCAAATTATTTGTTAGTATTTTAAACGATTCAAGGGAAAAACCAAGACTTTCAGATTATTCTTCCGAGATGACATTAATCTAATGATGATAGATAATAGTGATAAAAAAAAAATTTTGTAGGCATTTCTGTAAGTTAATAATGTATAGATGATATATTCTATAGGTATTATTACTAAAAAATAATCTTCATTTGTTCTCGTCAAATATTTTGTTTGTATCATAAAGTTAGTTCAGAGATAATTTGGTTTGTTCATTCCTGTTTATTAGTTTCCTTCTGTCTCAACTTTCGTTAAAAGACCGTAAGAAACCAAACAACATGAATTGTTGAAAAATGCTTTATTAAGTATCCCAATTCACAGAAAAACATTATCTAATAACAACTTCCTTATTATGGTGGCGAGTTTCTTCTGATTTTTAAATAGTTGGTCGCAGCTTCAAAAAAAGGGGAGAAGAAGAAAAAGAAAAAGTTATAAAATATCGCAATTAGAGCGGATTTTCAGAAAAGCTATTGGAAACAAATGGTGGAATTTTGTGGACCAGGGTAATTGATGGAAGGGAATGATTGACCTATTCACAAAATGAGGCAATTAGATAATTAATTTCCAAGAGATGTAATGGATGTAAATGAAATTTTTCGAGTTGGGGTTGAATGTCAATTCCGTTTGAATTAGAAAGAGATAGCCTAGGTGGCAGTACAGATGATTAGTCGATTTAATGAAAGGTCCTCCTTTGATCGTCCACTTGAGTAGTAACCCTCACCCTACTGGGTGGAATCCCATCCGGTTTTCAAAGAGAAACACTTGAAACAGAACGTTTTAATTGCGAGACCCCGTACCAATCTCATTGTTTCCGCTCGACCTGCGAATTCTCGACCACGGAAGGTGAAAAGAAAAAAAAAAGAGGAAAAAAATGAAGACCTTAAGAAAAAAAGTGCCTCTTAAAAAGTTGTTAAATTCGACCAAAAGGGGGATACGCCCTGTGATCCGGCCGGAGAAAGAAAAGAAAAGAAAAGAAAGGAAAGGCCGGCCTGATTCTCTCCTCGCACTTCCTATCATTTTGAATACTGCTCTCTGTCCTTTTTCTTTTTTCCCCTCACTCGAGCCCCATCTTTTTTTCTCGCCCCTAGACGCCACCATTCAGGCAGGTTCATTATGATCGATAAATTTAGTACGTCATGATACCTTCAAACGAACTTGAGGCAAAAAAAACGGTTCGCAACCTTAAAAAGTGTCTCAATTGAAAGGAGATTTTTTCAAGTTGGTTTATTCAGCCAGGCGACAGAAAAGATATTATTAATTTAATAGTAAAATTATATCGCGCGTCGCGCGCGATTAGTTTCTTATTTTCAAGGAAAGCGGTATTAACTGACGCGCGATTACTTTCTCGTTTGTCGGTTGCCCAGTTCGAGATACAGATAATGATTACTTTCAATGATTGTACTAATCGGAAATATTCCATTTCAGGAATTTGAATTTTTAAGGTTTGATTATTCCCTTTATAAGAAAATTTAGAGTGACAATAATTATATTTTTTTGAAATTTTTCATTCTTTCCGAAATATTTATGTTTCCAAATTGTATAATCTTACAAAAAAAATCTTACGAAAAATAATCTTACAAAACTCAGAGGAATTATAAAGAATTGAAAACAGTCTTAAATAATTTCAGCAAAGTTTAAAGATTCTGGAGAATTGTAAAGAATTTAAGAAAATTCGAAAGAATTGAGATTTTTTAAGAATTGAAGGAAGTTATAAAGAATTTAAAACAGACTGAAAGAATCTTACACTGAAAAGAATCATACATTGAGAAGAATCTTTAAAAACTCAGAGGAATTATAAAGTATTCAAGAAAATTATACAGAATTCAAAAGAATCTTAAATAATTTCAGCAAAGTCTAAAGATTCTAAAGAATTATAAAGAATTTCAGGAAATGATAACGAATTAAAGAGGATTTTAAACAATTCAAGGAAATTATAAAGAATTTAAAACAAACTTAAAGAATTCCAAATAATTCTACAGAATCTTACGTTGAAAAGAATCTTACAAGACTCAGAGGAATTAAAAAATATTTAAGAAAATTATAAAGAATTTAAAAGAATCTTAAATAATTTCAGCAAAGTCTAAAGATTCTAAAGAATTATAAAGAATTTTAGAAAATTCTAAAGAATTAGCGAGGATTTAAAAGAATTAAAGGAAATTATAAAGAATTTAAAACAGACTTGAAGAATTCCAAATAATTCTAAAAATCTTACGTTTAAAATAATCTTACAAAACTCAAAGGAATTATAAAATATTTAAGAAAATTATGAAAAATTCAAAAGATTCTTAAATAATACAGAAAAGTCTAAAGATTCTGGAAAATTATAAATCGAAGAAAATGCTAAAGAATTTAAAAGAATTCAAGGAAATTGTAAAGAATTTAAAACAGGCTTAAGGAATTCCAGATAAATCTAATGAATTGTAGAGAATTCTGAAGATATAATAGAGATTTAAAGAATTGAAGAAAGTTAAAAAAAAATCCGAAAAATTCTAAAGAATGAAAGAGAATTTTACAGAATTAATGGAAATTGTAAAGAATTTAAGAAAATTATAGAAAATTCAAAAGAGTCTAAAATAATTGCAGAGAAGTCTAAAGAATGCCCGAAAAGTATAAAGAATTCAAGAGAAATTCACATTATTTAGGAAAATGCTGAAAAATTCTAAAGAAATATTAGGAATTCTAAGAAAATACTTAGAAATTCAAAGCAATTCTAAGAATTGTAAAAAACAAAATAATTATAAATAATACTAAGAAATTTATGATAATTCTAAAGAATCTAAAAGAATTTAGAGTAATTCTAAAGAATTGAAGACAGGTCAGGAGAATTTCAAAAATTTGAATGAAAGAAATGAATAAGTGAAAGATACAAGAGAGTCCTAAGGAATTCAGCAGAATTCGAAAAAATTCACGAGAAGTCTAAATAATTCCGGATATTTAAAAAGAATTTCAACGTATTATTATAATTTGAAGAGAATATTGCAGAATTTAAAAGAACTATTAACAATTCTAAGAAGTGTAAGTAATTAGAAAAATTCAAACGAATTTTTAAAAATTTTCAATAACCATTAAGTGAAATGAATAATTTTTAAAAAACCGAAAGAATTTAAGAAAATTCTAAAAAGTTCAAGGAAATTAGGAAAAATTGAGGAAAGTTTTAAGTAATTCAAAGGATGTCTAAATAATTGAATAGAATTCAAGAAAATTCCAAACTATTCATGAGGGCTCTAAATAAGAGAATTCAAAGAAAAAAATTCTAAAACATTTCTAAAAAATTGGAAGTTTTATGAGGAATTTCTAAGAATTTCAAAGATTTCAAAGAATTTTTAAGAAACTCCGAAGAATTTTGGCGAATTTTAGAAAATTCATAAAAAATTTTCAGAAAACTTAGGAATTTTAGAGAATTCTACAGAAGTATAAGGAATCAAGCGAGTTCAAGATAATTTGAGCACTTTGATATAATTCCAAATAATTCTAACAAACAACAAGTTTTTAGGTGGCCTCTTTCAAATCCTTGGCCCTAGTTTTCTTTTTTATTTAGATAGGATTAAGAAGAATGCAAAAGGATTCGAAGGAATTACAAAAGATCTGAAAATTGAACGCAATTCTAGAAATTTTTAAAAAGTGTGAACAATCCTAATAATTCTAAATAATACTTCGAATTCAATTGTATTTTACTGAAAATTGATAAGATTTCGATTTGAACAATTTTATGCCTAATTTTGATAACTTTTAACAACAATTAAATATTCTAAAGAACACATACTTGGAAAAAAGTATTTTGACATTCACTAAAACTGCTCTTTAGATTCAAATTTCCAAATACTTGTTTTTTTTTCTTTTAATTTTTGAAAAATTTACAAATCCTAGAACTTTTTTTAATTGATGTCACTAACTCATGAAGATTACTTATAGATCTTGTAGAAATCTAATAGGAATTGTAATCATCACTTTAAATATTTTTCTGGATATGTTAGTAAAATGATTTTTGGTATTTTTTTAGAATTTCAAAAATGCTTAATCATATATCTCGTCATATACCTTACGCATCCCTACTCAACGAACCTTCCCCTGCTTCCCTTCCCTAGCCATTACTTTCCCTTTCCTACTCACTCTCCCTTGCACTCATTTCCCCTCTCCTAATTACCCCTCACTTCTCTTAGTTCCCCTCCCATCATTTTTTCAACTCTCCCTACTCCCTCTTCCCTCCCCGCCCAATAATTTCCCCTACTTCCCCTGCCATCATTTCCAGACACTTCCCAGCCTTGAAAAAAATGACTATGAATGGACGGGCACCTGACCAAAACTATGAAGGGGCTACGATTACTTCAAAATTAAATCTCGTAAGATGAAAAAAAATTGTAGTCTGTAATTTCCAAGAGAAAAGATTAAAAGTAGAATTCCTTCACATTTAAAGCATTCAAAATGGAAAATTAAAACAATTACAATTTTATTAATATAATGTCATCCTGATTTAAAGTCTTCTATTCAGAATATAAGTGTTATTTCAAGTGTTTCGAATTGAAAATTAAAAAAAAATTATATTTGTGAGCTTTTGATTTATTTAAAAAAAATCACAATTAAAAGCCTCAAAACTTACAACTTTTTTTTATGAATATCCGCTAGCTTTTCTTTTAAAGTCTAATTTGAATAAATAATAACTTAATATAATTTTTTACTTTGCCCCTTTTATGTGATTAGATTTTACTTTCCAGTCGACAGAAGATTGTAATTTGGAATAACTTGAATTCGAGTAATTCGAATAAAAATAAATTATTCGTCAAGATTCGAAAACAGTGTCTTGAGAAGAAGGAACACTGTGTTAAGTTAGTTAATAGCATAAATGCAAATGGCAAAAGAATAAAAGCCGACTGAAAAAAAACAAAAACAAAAAAGGAAAGCTTGAGAATTTCCATAATATACGAAGTTTAACTGTGATGAATAAATTTAGTTATTGGGATAAAGGCAAAGTTTGTGGAGCAGAATTTAACATTGCTGGGATAAGCTGGAGTCATATGAATCTCTCCATAAATCATGCTTTACTTCTGCGGCATCTATGTAGTTAACGAATGCACATAGGATAAGAGATAAGGAGATTTTTCCTAACTCGCTGAGCTCACTGATAAATACCCAAATAATATTCTGCTAGAGGAAAGAACTTTCTGGAAAATCCTTTCAAATCTCAATTAATATGAAATACATATCTCTCAGAAGAAGTCAACTTTTCACATTTCTTTTTAAAGATTCACTTTCGTCATCCTAGTGACTTTGGTTGCAATCCAAATTAAAAGCTACTATTTTCCATTTTTTTCTTTTCCATTCTTTATTAATTCTTTTCTTTCCTTTTCTATTCTTTTCTATTCTTTTTAATACTTTCCTATCCTTTTCTATTCTTCTCTATTCTTTTATATCCTTTTCTACTCTACTCCACTCTACTCTATTCTAATTTATTCTATTTAATTCCACACTATATTGTTATTTTCTATCACATCCTATTACATTCTGTTCTATAATATTTTCATTGTTTTCATCTTTATGTGGTTAAGCACGATTATAACCAAAAATATTTTACTTCTCTCAGAGTTCTAGAGAATACAAAATAATCTGAAATAATTCTAAACAATTCAAAAAATTCAAAAGATGTACAAGTCATTCAAAAGAATTCTTGAGCATTTAATGAATATTGAGAGAATTTAAGAGATTTGTAAAGAATTTAGGAGTTCTAAGAAAAATTAATCCTCAGGATATTGAGAGAATTCTATAGAATTAAAGAGGTTGTAAAAGAATTCCAAAAGATTAAAAAAAATTCTAAGAAATTCCTAGAAATTCTAAGAGGTTCAAAATAATTCTACAAATTCTAAACAATTCAAATAATTCTTAAGAACTATCAAGAATTCTAAAGAATTTAGAGGAAATAATGACAATTTGAAAAATTTGTAAAGAAGTTAAGGGAGTTCTATGAGAACTTTATAAATCTTAAAATATCAAAGAACTCTAAATTATTTAGGAGAGTTCTGCATATTTCAAGAGAATTAAAAAGGATGTTCTCAATTTCAAGGAATTATTAGAATTCTAAAGATTTCCATGAATTAAAAAAATTCTAGGAATTATAAAAAAATTCTGAAAGTTACAAATAATTTTTCAAATTTTAAGATTCATAAGAATTCTACAGACTTTAAACCATTTCAGAATATTCTGAAAGGTTTTGAAGAATTCAAAGGGATTCGAAAAAATTCTAAAAGATTTATGACAATTTTTAGAATTCAAAACCATTTTAATCATCCTTAAACATTCCAAAGCACTTAGAAGAACTCTCAAGATTCCAAAAAATTCGAAAGAATTAATAAAAAGTGAAAGGCTATTACAAATAATTTAGGAACATTTGAGTAAGTGTGCCTAATTTTAGATATTTCAAGAAAATTCTAAACAATTTAAAAGAATTTTGAAGAATCTAACAGAACTCTAAGCAATTCAATCATTTTTAAGAAAGCACAAAATCCTTTAAAAAGTCAGCAGAATTATAAGGAATTTGAGAGAATTCTAAAGAATTTAATAAACTTTCAAAGCGTTGAAGAAAAGTCTGAGAATTACAAGGAATTCGAAAGAATTAATAACTCAGAAAAACTGAAGATAAATTCAATAGGATTTTAAAATATTCCTAAGCAATTTGGAGAATTCCAACTAATGCAAGAGGAATAAAGAGAATTTAAAAAAATTTAAGAGACTTCTGAATTATTTGAAAGATATCTTAGGAATTTAAGAAAAGTCTTAAAAATTAAAGAGAATTTGACAGAATTCAAATTAACGGTAAAGAATTCTGAAAAATGCTAAACATTTCAAAGAATTCTAAATAACTCTGATTAATTAATTTTTGACCATTAAAGAGAAATTAAAATAATTTTAGAAAATTTTAAAGAACTGAAAAGAATTTTAAGAAATTCAAGAGAATTCTTAAGACAAAAATGAAAAAATAAAATAAATAAAAGACTAATACAGAATTCTGAAGAATACCAAAGAATTGGGAAGAATTTAACAGAATTCTATATAATTTAACCAAATTCTAAAGAATTCAAAAGAATTCAAAGAAATTCAAGATAATTATCAGGAACTCAAGAGAATTCTAATAATTCTAAAAATTCATGAAAATTGTAAAGAATTTAACAGATTTCTAAGGAATTCTAAACAATTTGAGAGAGTTTCAAGTAATTCAAGAAAATTTGAAAGAACTCAAGAGAATTTCAAGAAATTCATGAAATTTCTAAAGTAAAAAAAAAGAAAACAAAAAAAGTTACACAAAATTCTAAAGATTCCAAAGAATTGTAAAGAATTGAACAGAATTCTGAATAATTCGATCGAATTTTAAACAATTTAACAGAATTTTAAAAAATCCATAAGAATTTAAAAATTATTCTTAACACTTCAAATACTACTGAGTAATTTTCAGTAATTAAAAAAATGTTAAGAGAATTTTAAGTAATTTAACAGAGCTTTAAGAAATTAAACAGAATACAAAAAAATAAAATAATTAAAAAACAATTCTTACCAATTCAACAATTATTAATAATTCTAAAGGATTCTAATAACTTTAGATGCAATCACAATCGCAACTATTTATTTGACGTATTTGATAGGACTTAAAAATTATTGTAATTCTAAATTGTTTATTTATCAAAAAACTGTATTTTCTTCTATTCTATTTGATTCGTATATTATTTTATTTTAAACTTTTGAATTTTATTTCAGATATTAAAGTGTTCGAAATATATTTCCAGTGCTCATAAAATGATTTTTTTACCACGCAGCTTGCAACGTATAACAAAAAAAAATCGATCCCCTTAAAAAGTACCGAACTAAGCCAGGGCTTAGTTTGTCTATAAAGGATCATTCGTAGGGTTGCATAGAAAAAAATGTGTCACGTTTACCCCATTTACGACATTGGTGTCGGTTAACTCTAGATATTGAAGGGATGCCCATGCGGAGGGTTTCATCGAATTTTACACACATTTTTTTCAACTCGAATAAAAGTAACTTCAAAATTGAGTAAATCATTTCAAATAAATGACAAATTTTTATTGGAACAAAAATGATTTCTTTGCAGTAAAAGAAATTTCATGGAATTAATAGAAAATCAAATTTTTCAAGTGGCACTTTATCAAGGTTAAGAAAAATTGAATATTTCGGGATAATTGTTTTGCGCCTAAAAAATTATTTTTTTAATTACCTTAGGGCTTAGACTATTACTTCCTTTTCAAAAAAGTCAAACGAAAGTTTGAATAATTTTTGACAATTCAAATAGTTCTAAGTAATTCTAAAAATTCATGAGCATTGCAAAGAATTTAACAGAATTACAAAGAATTTCAAACATTTTTAAAGATTTCTAATCAATTCAGTAGAGAATTTTAAATAGTTCGAGAAAATCACAAAAAAACTCAAGAGAATTTCAAAGAATTTGAAACAATTCGAAAAAGTTACGGAGAATTATAAAGGATTTCAAAGAATTGTGAAGAATTTAACGAAATTCTCAATAATTTACCAGAATTTCAAAAAATTCAGCAAAATTTATGAATTTCAAAAGAATTAAAAAATAATTCTTAAGAATTCGAATAATTCAAAATAATTCTAAAAATTCATGCGATTTGAAAAGAATTTAACAGATTAACAAAATAAAGAATTGTCAACATTTGGAGAGTATTCTAAAAAATTCAAGAGAATTCAAGAGAATAGTAAAGCATTCACAATGTTTCTAAACATATCAGGAAAACTAAACAATTAAAAAAATTGTTTAGTAATTCAAGAGAATTCTGCATAATTTAAGAGAATTTCCAGAAATTTAGGAGAATTCTAAATAATTTAAGAAAATTCTAGAGTCTACTCAAGAATTAAAGAAATTTCTTATAATCCTTGAGAATTGCAAAGATATTAACGGAACTCTCAATAATTTTAAATATTTGCAG
>NC_046659.1:161651531-161665326 GCF_010883055.1 Belonocnema kinseyi
AAAATTCAATAAAATGTGAGAAAAGTCAAAAGAATCCAAGAATAATTTTAAAAAATTCAAATAATTCTGAAAATTCATGCGATTTGAAAAGAATTTAACAGAATAAAGAAATACAGAATTGTAAACATTTGAAGAGCATTCTAGACGATTCAAGATAATTCAAGAGAATTCAAGAAAATGCTAAAGAATTTACGAGGATTCTAAACATTTGAAGAGAACTCTGAACAATTTTAAAAAATTGTATATAATTCAAGAAAATTCTACATTATTTAAGGAAGTTTCCAGAATTTCAGGAGAATTCTAAGGAATTCAAGAGAATTCTAGAGACTACTCAAAAATTCAAGAGAATTCTTATAATCCCTGAGAATTGCAAAGATATTAACGGAAACCTCAATAATTTTAAATATTTGGAGAAAATTTTAAACAATACAAAAGAATTTTAAGTAATTCAAGAAAATTCAGAATAATTTAAGAGGATTTAAAAGAATGTTAAAGAATTCAAGAGAACTCTAAATAAGTTAACACCATTCTAAAAAAGACCAAGAAAATAAAAAATGGCAGCACAATTAAAAAATTCTTAACAATTTTAATAATGCTAAATAATTCTCAAAATTCATGAGAATTGCAAAGAGTCTAACTGAATTGAAAAAAAATTAACAAAATTTAAAAGAAAAAGTAAAATGAATTTAGAAATGACTATTAACAATTTAAATAATTCTAAAAATTCAGGAGAATTGTAAAGAGTTTAACATAATTGTCGAGAATTGTTAATATTTAGAGAGAATTCTAACAAATTCGCGAGAATTCCAAAGAATTCTAAAGAATTTAAAAGGATTCGGAAGAATTCAAGATAATTGTAACTAATTTAACAGAATTTAAAAAATCCAATTATATTTAAAAAAATCAAAAGAATTAAAAAGTAATTCTCTACGTTCAAATCATTCTGAATAATTCAAAAAATTCATGAAAATCACAAGAAAAAAACAATTCAGAATTTCAGAGAGAAAAAAAAGAGTTAGGTACACAGAATTGTAAAGGATTTCAAAGAAATGTGAAGAATTCAACAGAATTCTAAATAATTCTAAAGATTCATGAGAATTTGAAAGAATTTAAAAGAATTAATGAAAATTTTTAAAATTCCAGGGATTTATAAGAAACTCGAAAGAATTGTAGAGGATGCAAAAGAATTCAAGAAAATTCAAAAGAATGCTAAGGAATTCGAGGTAATTCTTAATAATTCGAAAGAAGTTTGCAGAATAGAAATAAAAATTTTTTAAATTCAACAAAATGTGAGAAAAGTGAAAAGGATATAAGAATAATTTTTGAAAATTCAAGTAATTCTAAACATTCATGATTTTTGTTTTCATTCAAACAAAAATAACTTCAAATTGAAGTAAATCAGTTCAAATAAATGACAAGTTTTTATTTAAAGAAGAAACAATTTTTGTAGTGAAAGAAATTTCCTTGAAGCAATAGAAATTCCTTTGATTCAAATCCTGAAAATTAATATTTTTTCCACGACCCTATCCTTTTGCTCTCTTATCTGAAAATGCCCACACTCTCAATAATTGCGACTGATCCTCTTGTCCCTACTCGTTCCTCACAGCACAGCACCCCCTTAAAAAATTATGCGGAGAAAAACAAACCCCTGGACCTTATCTTCGAAAAAATTCTAATTAATCACAACGTAATCTCCCACTATAAATTCCACACACGCTGCTTGACCTAAAAATAGAATCGAGGCATTCTACCCTCCATTTGCTTGTTTTTTCGTCTTAGGGTAAAATGCAGGCAGTAAATACCGTGACCGCAACGAAATGTTTCCCGAGTGGTGGTTAGCATTTCCCATAGAAAAAAAACCATATAATCCTCCTCGTGCTCTCACATCAGACAAACCTTTATTCTCAAATTAACTATTTCAACCTGGACCATTTTTTTCTCCATTTGGTTTCAAATTTTATTGCTTTCAAATTAACATTTTACTCATATTACATATTACTCATATTACACATATTACACAGATTACGCATATTACTCGATGCTATTTTTGGTGATTTTTGACTCACCTTTCAAAGAAATAACAAAAAATATAAAAAAAATAAAAATAAACTGTAGTTTTAAAATTTTTAATAACTATTAAACAGTATTTCTCTGTAAACTTGGTAAATTGTAATGATTTATTTAACTCTTGGATTTATTTGTATACAATTTCAAGACATTTCAAAGAATTCTCAGAGATTCCCAAAACTATAAACGATTTAAAATAATTCTACAAATTCTCAACAATTCAAATAATTCTTGACAACTCTAATGTATTCTGAACAATTCAAAGAATTTAAAAAAATTTAAAAATTCTAAGGAATTCAATACAGTTTTAAGGAATTTAAGAGAATTGTAAGGAAAGCAAGAGATTTCTCAAGTATTGAGAATAATTCTCAAGAATTCAAGACATCCTGAAAATTGAAGAGACTTACAGAATTCAAGATAATGCTAAAAAACTCTAAGAATTTTAAAAAATTAAAAGACTCTAAGAAATTCCAAATAAGTCACCTAATTTTAAATAATTAAATAATTTCACAGAAGAATTCAAAAATAATTCTTAAACAGTTAAAAAATTATAAAGAATTTAGAAGAATTGCAAAGAATTTAACAGAATTATGAAGAATTCTATATATTGTGAGAGAATTCTAAAGAATTCAAGAGAATTTTAAGTCATTAAAGGAAATTCCAAAAAATAAAAGCGAAGTTCAAGGAATTTAAGAGAATTCTAAAGAGTCACACGGAATTCTAAAGGATTCTCATGAATTAAAATGAATTCAAAAGATTTTAAATATAATTCTTAACAATTTAAATTAATCTAAAAGTTCATTTGGATTGTAAAGAATTTAAGAGATTTCTGAAGAATTCCATACATTCAGAGTTGAAAATTCATCTTCAAAATTCAAGAATTTTGTTAACAAGCCATCCTGTTTGTAGAAGCGTTTTTTAAAATATTTATATTTTTACTTCAATGTATATTGCTATTTTTTTATTATTTCTCTGTTTGCTAAAATATTTAATTTTTAATTAAAAGTGGAACTTCTGGGCTCATAATTGATTTGTATTACAGACAATTCAAGCGATTGTAGACAATTTTTTTAAAAGAAATATCAACTATAATATTTTTTGTTAGAAATTTAACTCTTCCGTTAAAAATTGAACTACTTTCTTAAAACTTCGTTTTTTTCAGGACTTATTATTTTAGTTGAACATTTATTTTTTTGGCTCAAAATTAAACTGCTTTGTTTGAAACCTTTTTTTTTTTTGTTAGAAATAAAGATTTTAAACTTACAATCTAACTTGTTGATGGAAAATTCTTCTGCTTTATTGGAAATGTCTCTTTTTGTCTTGCAGATTAAACAATTTCCTATAAAATTAAACTATTTGGTAGAAAATTGGGCTGTTTTGTAGAAAATTCCTTTTATTGTTGAAAAAATACTTTTTAAAATTAAAGTTCAAATATTTATAAAAATAATTTTATTGAACATTGGTTTTTGTTTTCTTCAATTAACTGTTTTAGCTGAAAATTTTACTATTTCAACTCAAGATTCATAATTTAATTAAAAATTAATCTTTTTAGATGGAAACTTCAACTTATTTTTAATTCTTCTCAAATATAAATTAATTTTTTAACTTAAAATTGACTTATTTATTTTTTATTTAAAAGTTATTTTTTTCTAGACAAAACTTTAAGTATTTATTTGAAAATGTATCATTTTTAGTTGGAGATTCAACTTGTCCGTTTATATAATAAAAATGAATTTTTAAAGTAAAAATTTACCTTTTTTTGTTAAAAGTTAATTTTCTTTAGATGAAAATTGAACTGTTTGGTACAAAATTCATCCATTTAATTGAAAACTCTTTTTCTTTAAAATCGTTTTTAAACTGAAAATTTAACTGTTCGATGTTTACTTAAATATTATTCTTTTTTAGTTGAAAATTCTTCTTTTCTGTAGGTAATGAATCTTCTGGGTTCAAACATTTGTTTTTCTCGGTTAAATTGGATTATTTTTCATAAAAAATAAAAATCTCTGTTACTTGAAATATCAACTATTACATTCGCATTGAGAAGTCTTTTTTTTAGTTGAAAATGAAACTACTTAGCTGAAAGCTGAACTCATTTCTTAAAAAATTGTGAAAATAATTTTTTAAATCAAAAATTCAGATTTATGGTTGTAAATTCAACCAAGTGGTTAAAAATCGAATTCCATTGTGAAAAATCCTTTTTGTGATTTATCACTCAATTGAAAAATGTATCTCTTTAGTTTCAAATTTAAATATTCTATTATATTTTTGTCGTTTAAAACTCATCGTTTCTATTAAAAACTTTTATTATTTATCTATAAATTTAATGATTTTGTTGAAAATTCTAAAATTTTGTTCGAAAGTGTTCCTTTTTGTTTAAAAATTCAACTCTTTTGTTTAAAATTATTCCTTTTTGTTGTATAATTGAACTAATTTTGTATGAAAGTAAAATAATTGGTTGAAATTATATTTTGTTTGAAATTCGTCTCTTTTGGTAACTATTCTTATTAGAGACTTCTAAAACATTTTTTGTCGGCTCTTGAATGCTGTAAATCTTCCGGAAGTGGGAGGCGAAACCAGTAAGATCGGAAGAAACACTTAAAGAAAATAATAATTTCTAGAACCACTGAGATTTACAGTTTGGGACAGGAAAAATTCCAGTTTTTCTCTCAGTATTTACTGTGTTAATAATGTTATGAAAATAATATTTACAATAAAATACAATAGATTAGAATAAAGTACAATAATATGCAAACAGTAATTTATTTATAATTACAAGTAGAATTTTTAAGAGAGTCCTAAATCTAGCAAAAAATTTAAAAAATAATTATTCTGCCAATTACAAGTTCTTACGAGAATTTGAAGACTTGTACAAAATTTTACAAGTAATTATAAACATTCACAAAAATTACCATTTTTACAGGATTGTACTTTAATTAAATTCATTATGTACCTTGGGAAAATACACTTCGAAAAGGTGTTTTTAAATATTTTAGCACCCTAGGTCAAAAGAGAACAACTCTTTGGAAGCAATTTCAATTACCCATCGTTTTACAGAAAATTTCTTTTTCCGAAAATTAAAGAAAAATGAAACATTGAGATGTTGAATATTCCCGAAATGTTGAAAATTGGTGGCCTATTGTGATTTTTGGCAAGCACCCGCCAGTCCAATCCGAGCCAATGGGGGTTGCTCCGGGGGTGGAGACAACGACACCGGGGATTCGACTTCGGTTGACTCGGTTTGTAATTTTTCTCGCTCGCTTGGCCGCAGAATGAAATTTCCCCGAAATATATTAATAATTATGTTAATGTCCGTAATAAGGGGTGGCTCCGTTGCCAGGACATAAGAATATCTCCTCAGATGCCGCCGCGGGGTCGAACCTAGGGGGGGTGGACTGTGGGCCACGGGGGGTGAGAGAGGGTGGACCTTGGCGTATTTTTATCAATATCTCGTCAGCTGCGCCTGCGCACCAATACTCAGCATCCCTTCCCAACCCTCAACCCCTCACCCCTCCATCCCCCGGAACCAACACGCGCATTTTTGCGTGCGCAGACTGCTCACACGCAGAGGACCATATCACGTGTGTGAGTAAGAGGGTTCCTCATGTGGCTTCATGTGTCGCCCTAATGAGTGTATGTTTGGAAATGGCTGTGTGTGAGTGTAGGGACCCCCCAGGACAAAATGGAGACGGTTATACTGCTTGGTGAGATGCAAAGCGAGCTGCAAAGTGTATCCTTTTTTGAGGCCTCAGAGCCCGGTATTCGCTCATGCGAATGCAAAATCGCCAAAGCCTTCGGGATAATTGCTGCTGGAGGCTCTCAGACCGATTTCAGGATGTGCTTCTAAGTTTCGAAAATTTCCTTTTATAGGTAAACTGGCAACGACCCCATTCAGCCGAGGCGGAAAGGTTTGCCGCTTTTCGTTTTCAGTGTCCCGCAGGGCGTTCGGAACAGAGAAATTCATTTGCGACAATGTATGAATGGTTTAATAAATTCTGGTTATCAAAAAAGAAAAAAAAACTATTTCCTTTTCACTCGAGTAGAATAGAATTTAATTCGTATATTTATTACACATATTATTCATATTACATATTACTCATATTACATTTTACTCATATTACACATATTACACAGATTACGCATATTACTCGATGCTATTTTTGGTGATTTTTGACTGACCCTTCAAAGAAAGAACAAAAGATAAGAAACGTTTATGGAAAAAATAATAGCGGTAATCGCGGCACGCCAAAAAAATGAAAATCAGCAAAGACAAAATTCAACTTTTTTATAGCGAGATTATCACTAGCATTTTTACCTGAAATGCTTTTTGGCTTTTATTTTTTTTGTGCTCTCCCTGTGACGATTTGTGACATTTTTGTCATATCTTCCCCCAAATGTAATGTTGGTGTGAAACTGACCCCCCTTTTATTTTTAAATACGAAAAATAAATTGAATTTTATATAACCGTTAATTGAATAATGAGTTAAAACTGTTAGATATTATTGTGAGAAAAGTTTCAAGTAAATCCTCTAAACATGTTTTTTCGTTTAGAAATGTTAACCTACATTAAAAATCAACTTAGATGAAAAATTTAATATTTTGTTAAAAACCCGTTTCTTTTTTAGTCGAAAATTAATTTTTATGTGGAAAATTGTCAAATATCAAGGATTTGACTCTACTTTTGGATCTATGTTCAGCTAAAAAATGGGTAATTTAGATCTAAAAATTTGTAATGATCTTAGGAAGTCGAGTCGGTTTATTGTAGTTAGATTTTTTTCCTTTTCAAAAAATTCGAATTTCCGAGCTTGCTTACATTTTTAATTTAAATTTAGATTAACGACTGCTTACTTTTAATAAAAAATTAAATGTCTTTGAAATTATATCCATTATGCAATTCGTTTAGAATTCATCTTTTTGTTTTCAAAAAAATATAAAAAACTTGGTTCAAAGTTGAACTATTTTATAAAAAAATTCATTTTTTGTTTTTAAAAAATCATCATTTTTGTTGAATCTTCCAGTAATTGGTCATCAATTATCTTTTTTGTTAAAAAATTTTATTTGCAGTTTGAAAGTTCAACTGTTTTTATCAAAAATTCGTCTTTTTGGCTTGAAAATTCAAGAATTTGGTAGAAAACTAAACCGGTTAGTTGAAAATCAACTTGTTTGTTAAAAATTTCTAATTATAAATCAAATTTAACTATTCTTACAGAAAAACCTTACTATTAGGAGAAAAATTCAAATTCAGACATTTTATCAGAAGTTTTTGTTGTTGTTAGAAACTCATTTTTTATCTTCAAATGTACCTATTCCATTATTATTATAAAAAATTTCTTTATAATTAAAAATTTCAGCTATTTAGTAAGTATCCCATGTATTTATAATTTGAAAAAGTCAACTAATTTTGTGAAGTTAAAATTTTGGAATTTTAAAAATTCTCGTCTCAAAATTTCTGAAATGTGAAACTTCTGAATTTTTCTAATTTCTTAAAATTTTTCTTTCAGAATATTTTATTATTGATTTCAAATCGTAGATTTCAAATTCTTTATGTCTTACGGGCCAATCGTGAATCAAAAAATAAATATGAGTCGAAAAAACATGTTCTTCGAAACTCAGATATTTATTTAATAGAAAAAACTCCTTTCAAAACTTCCTGACGTTTCAGTACACATGCGTACCTTTTTCAAAGGTTCTTAAACCTAAATAATTATAATAAAAATTAGTAATTTTAGTACGAAGAAATATGATAGATAATTACGTAGATTTTTGAATACATTGTTACCTGAGTTGATGGTAGTTTAAATAGTCAATAGTTTTAAGAAAATTAATTAAAATTTAGTCATTTTTTGAAGTCTCAAACAAATTTTTTTTTGAGACTTCAATCGATTACACTACATTTTTTAAAAATTGTACGAGAAAAACAAAATTGGCGTAGGTTAGGACGGACGAACAGAAATTGACAGTTTTAGAAATTTCAATTTCTGTTCGTCCGTCCTAAACTACGCCAATTTTATTTTTCTCGTACAATTTTTAAAAAATGTAGTGTAATCGATTGAAGTCCCAAAAAAAAAATTTTTGAGACTTCAAAAAATGACTAAATTTTAATTAATTTTCTTAATACTATTGACTGAAATGTTTCTTTTTTTTTGACTGAAAATTGATCTGTTTGACTATTTAAACTACCATCAACTCAGGTAACAATGTATTCAAAAATCTACGTAATTATCTATCATATTTCTTCGTACTAAAATTACTAATTTTTATTATAATTATTTAGGTTTAAGAACCTTTGAAAAAGGTACGCATGTGTACTGAAACGTCAGGAAGTTTTGAAAGGAGTTTTTTCTATTAAATAAATATCTGAGTTTCGAAGAACATGTTTTTTCGACTCATATTTATTTTTTGATTCACGATTGGCCCGTAAGACATAAATAATTTGAAATTTACGATTTAATATCAATAAATATCAACGGTCGAAGAAAGGATTGATTTGTTTCATCAAATCATTTTACTATTTTATTATTGTCGGGATATTTATAGTTCATTAATTATACTTTCGATATTTTTTAAAATTATAGAATTCCGTTTATAATTATGGATTATGGTTAAAGAGATATTTTAGCGAGTACACATTCACAGTATATCTTCTTTAAATTATCATTAATCTAAAGAAAAGAATAACACAAAAACCAGAGGTGACCTTTTTGAGAAAGTTCACTTTTTATATTTTTTTTTATGAAAATTATATTACGACTACTTGTTCCTAGGATATAAATTTTTTAAGAAAATTTTCGTTAATTTTTTCATAATTCACCGAAATATTCAAGCAGCCCAAGTTCATGAACTGTCACAACAGTATACATCTAATTTGATGATTAAACACGCTGAAAGATAAGAAAATGTATTGGTTGTCTAAAATAAACAGTAGTGTCCAATTACATTCAATCTCTGGAAACTAAATTTTTTGGGATCATAGGTATTTAATAGGCAGTTTTAAAATGTTTTTCAGGAAAAAAGATTAAATTAAATTTTAAAAAGATTTTGTAATAGAATCTAGTTTCTTTCTATTAAATCATTACCCCTTCGCTTGAACAAGCTCAATAGTCATGTCCACTTTAATAACAAAAATGATCTAAACAAAAAATGTTCATATAATAGAATTAAATTGAATGTATCGTGAATTTACTATAAACATTGTCAAAACGTCTGTTTAAAACTTCCAACATATTGTATTGTAATTTTTAAATGCAAGTGTTGTAATGTTGTCTTTGATGCATTGCAATTTTACATTACAATAGTATTGTAGAAATATTGTAGCATCCCTAACATTTTCCACAGTGCATGCTTATTTCTCTGATTTATAAGAAAATGATAGTTTCTTCTGATTTATTCTAATCCTCAAACCTTATTTGCAATCATCAAAATTACAAAACTGTTGCTAATGTATCAACCACGTACTCAGAGAAACCTCTTGTATCAAAACAATGCTTCTTGACACTAAAGGAATTTTCTTTTAAAAAGGTTTCAAGGAATTTTATTTGACTCAAAAAGTATCCTCTGACGATAAACATTATTCTTTCAAGAAAAACTTCACTAAAAACTTGACTAAAAAAAAGATTCAAGTGGTTCATAACAAAACAAGAGAATGATGCTGCTGTTGCAAGACAAAACTTTTCATAATGTAACGGTAACGATTAGTTCCTTTTTAAAAATGAATTTACCCATCACTAATAAATTGGGAAGAATGTATTGTATTAAAAGGAAGGAGATTGAGCTGTCTAATAATCTTTATCAAAAGTTATAGCTGACTTGCTCATGTTATGAAGAAATGTTGCAACTCTGCTGGGGAGATTATTAGGCAATATGTACGCTAAAAAGAGAGGAGGTTTTCTGTGAAATACTGAAGCTTCCTTGACTTATTGTCCTTATGGTGAAAAGTAAATATGAATTATCTACTTTTTTAAATAAATAAATAAATAAATCAATTTTTATTCAGAGAAAAGGTTTTCTTAAAACAGAAGTGTCGTCATCTCACCTATTTTGTTTTGAACAACGTGAACATATTTTTCACACAAAGAGAATTGTTTGGTTGCTAGATTGCGCAAAGTTTGTAGAGAAAGGATAATGTTTGCTGCAAAAATATTTTTTCTGAGAAAAACGAAAGTCCTCCTTACTTTTAATTTAAGAGGGAATTTCATTGGATATAAAGAGGATTTAGTACTAGGTCAAAACATTTTAGCCCTATTATTGCTACTATAAAAAAAAATAATATAAAAAACCTGAAAAGACTTAAGCAAATATTTTTATTTAAATTCAACCACGATTTTTTTGGACGTTAAAAAACCAAGAATTTGATTATTACAGTTGTATAACATACTCTGGAAAACGTAATATAAGAAAAGAGGAAAGATACAAAGCAACTTTGTCTTGTTTTTCTTTTTTTATTTTGTTTTTCTGTAATAAATGGAGATATTTTAGAGTCTCTTATCCAAATTTTGTCGTTGGATTCTTGGTTTTTTTTTAAGCTTCAAAAATCTCGTAGTTACATTTACTTTTTCTTTTATGATGTTTCTAATATTGTTCTACAGTAGAACACAATCTGCTGTTTCAATAAACTGAGAAAAAAACGAGAGTTCGTTTTTGTTGCAAGCTATTTATGAGCCGAGATCAATGTTGAAACGTATTTTTAAAAAAGTATTTTCAATTAATAATAGTTTGCAAATAAATACTTAATATCGAATTAAACTTAACTTCCCTATAATGTTGTTCTTTTTTATGAAATAATTCTTCTAAGAATGTAATTTTTTAAATTTTTGAAACAAATATTTATGGCAGTACTTTTTACCATAAGGAAAAAAATTAGGGTGTAGCGTTTGAAAAATTAAAAAATCCAATTATCCAAATTTCCAATGGGCTCCCTGATATAATACATAGGTAAATAGAGGGTTTTATGAATCATGACTTTTTTTAATGGAGCTTAGTATCCACAAAAAATTTAATGAATGGAACTACAAAATCCAGTCCATAGGGTTCTGCAGTGTTCAGGCGGTCCCAGATTTTTTTCAGATTTTAAATTCGTACCCCCAAGGCACCCCAAATGTTATTTAAATAATTAAAAGTAACTTATAACGTCTTAACGTTAATGTTTAATTTTTTTGATAAAAAACTCAATATATATTTTTAATTAAACATTTTTTAAGTAAATTCAAAAAATCCTTGAGGCCCATGCATTTTTTGAATCACTTTCCTAAACGAAAGAACCCTTTTTAGGCATAGCGACAAAATGGTGGTTCCGCAGTCAAACCAAATTTACCCCTAAATCTACATCTAAAATCGTAATTTTAAGTTTGAGATAATAATTGGTTAAATCCAGTTTTTAAGACTTATTTTGTCGAAAATGTCTGAGCATTCTTCTGTAGTTAAAAATTATTTTTTTGATACAGAAATTATATTAAGTCTTTCAGAGAAGGCAACTGTTTTTTATTCATACAATAAATTATTAAATTAATATCATCAAACAAAATAAGAGACGCAAAAAATTATTGGAAATATATGTTTTTCAGAAAGTATTCACAACAACATATTCAAACCTACAGTTCGTTAATAACAAAAAAAAAAACATTTAAAAAGATCTATTTCCATAAACCGAAAATTTCTAAACAAAGAATTTTCGAACTTCATCCACATTTTCGTGCCAACTGAAAAATCCCGAAAAACAAAATTTGAGACACTGTAAAATTCCAGAAAACAGTATATGATATCACCGAATTCGAAAATTCCAAATGATATAGAACATTCCTAACGAAAAATTGCCAAAATTCTTAAATATCCAAAGCAGGGAAATTTCCGAATCGAAACAATTAAAAATGTTTAAATAATCAATAATAAATCAAAATTTGTAATTAATTAGTTTCGTAAATTTCATAATTTGAAAAATTGTCCAATTTTTTAATTTAAAATTGTAGGGAAACATTTTCTTATTTGAATATTTTCTTTTTCAGAAATATAACATTGCCAAAAACTTTATTTATTTGATGAAATTTTTAAATATTATTTTATCCTTCCTCTCGAACTTTTTAAGCCGAATAAAACGCTCTTTCCTCCCCCGATTAACTACCAGCCTCATTTCCGTCTCTAAATTACATAAACAAGATTGAAACTTTTAACCATAACTCTTGAAGTCTAAGGAGAGAATGATTTTAAAAAGGACTTTTCTCCATTGTCTCCTGCTTTGTGCTAGACAATAAAAAAATCGGATTCCAAGCTCGGGAAAGTCGAAGCAGTAACGAAAGCGGAAACCTCATTATCCTAATTTTCTGGTGTAAGCGTTTTTTCTCCAAGGAGAGTTTCCCTCGGCTCGAATTCAGCTTCCGAGACACGCCGAATATCACTTCGTTCTTAACGATTCTACCGCTTATATTTTCTCTCACCCGAGATGATAGTTATTATTTTCATGCACCGTGGAAAATGCTGCTCGTCCGAGAAATTGGAGGTTGGGAACTCTGTTAAAAACAGAAAGATCTTCAGGAGTTGGACTGTTCAATAAGGTGGTCAAAAAATACGTTTTGTTCGTTAATTAAAAAATTTATTTATTTTCTTAAAATTCAAAAGTAATTATGAAGTTTGAAACCTTCATCGTATCTTTACAACGACTTTAGCACGTTTTTAGTATTCTTTAAGCACATACAGCACTCCTTAATAACCCGTGCATGCCAAGCACCTCGCGATCCCCATTTACCAGCTCTTTAGAACCCCTTTAATAACTTTAAAATCCCTCTAGCCTCTCAGGATCCCATTTAGAACCCCTTAAATAACTTTGAAATCCCTCTAGAATCTTAGGATCCCATTTAGAATACCCCTTAATCCCTCGTTTAATACCTTAGGTGCCTCTCTAGCACCTTAGAAAACTTTTTGGCAACTTAAATAAACCCTAAGGACGATAAGCACCGCGAAAACCTATTTAGCACATTAATAACCCCTTTTAGTAACCGCCCGGCAGCCCAAGTTCAACTTTTACTCTTCAGGAACCCACTCAGCATCTTGGGAACCAATTCGTAATCATAAGAACCCCTTTAATATTATTTTCTCAATTCTATAGTACAGCAGGCATCCCTGCAGCACCCCTTTAGCTAAATATGAACCCTTAGCACATATTTTGGATACTAAGCAGTTGTAGAACCCATTTAGCATTTTAGTAACCCCTTTAGCAAGCAAAAAATCCACTTTAACACCTCCAGAACCACTTTAGCATCTTAGGAACCCATTCCGAGTACCTCCAGAATAACTATCAGCATTCCACTGGCATCTCGAACACATCATTGGCACACTGAGAACCATACGCACATATTTTGCACCCTGATAACCCATTTTACGGCAAATTTAGCACCTTGAGCACACCAAGCACCTCATAAGACTCTATAATATCTAATGGAGCTCTTAAGTGACTTAAGAACCCCGCTTGCTCTTCAAGAATCTCCATAATACCTTGAGAACCCCGTGAGTGAATTTAGAACCCCATTTACCACCCTAAGATTTCGTATAGCATCTAAGGAACCCATTTAGAGGATCCCTTTATTATTGCATTTTTATTTTTTTTATTATTGTTTTGGATACTAAGCAGTTGTAGAACCCTTTTAGCATTTTAGTAACCCCTTTAGCAAGCAAAAAATCCACTTTAACACCTCCAGAACCACTTTAGCATCTTAGGAACCCATTCCGAGTACCTCCAGAATAA
>NC_046659.1:161665426-161673130 GCF_010883055.1 Belonocnema kinseyi
ACTCTATAATATCTAATGGAGCTCTTAAGTGACTTAAGAACCCCGCTTGCTCTTCAAGAATCTCCATAATACCTTGAGAACCCCGTGAGTGAATTTAGAACCACATTTACCACCCTAAGATTTCCTATAGCATCTAAGGAACCCATTTAGAGGATCCCTTTATTATTGCATTAGCAATTCAGACACCGAATTAACACCTCATTAGCACACTAAGAACCTTTCGCACCTTTGAATCATCTTATTGACTCCTTACATCCCCCCTTTTAGCGCCCATTTATTACTCTAGTTACACGAAATACTTCGCGAGTTTCTTCAATACCTTAAGAACCCTTTTTGCACCTCGGACACTATTTTGAGTCCACAAGAACCCATTCATCATCTCAGAAACACATTTTGGTTCTAATTTATCCCTCCCTAAGTACCTTAAATACCCCTCTAGTTTAGTTAGCACCGTAAGCACCTATTTAGCACCTTAAACTCCCTCTTTATCGCCATTTTAGCACGCCCAGTATCATTTTAGCACATTTAGGACCCATTTGGCATACTGAGCCCACTTTTTTAATTTTAAGAATTCCTCTAGCATATCAAGCATCCTTGCGGCACTTTTCTAGTAGACTAAGTACCTTTAGCATTCTTTTAGCACACTAAAAACCATACGAACCTATTTAGTACCCTGGGAACCGCTTTTAGAACCATTTTAGTACTGCAAACGCTTCTGGAAAAATTCAATAATCCCTTTATCATCTTAAGAATCCCTATACAAGTAGCCCTTTCTTGGTCTTTGAATACCGCAGGAATCCCTTTAGCACATTAGCTTCCGTAGGCACCTCTTTAAAACACTAAGCACTTTGAGCACCTTTTTAGCACACTACAGATCGTAAGTATCCCTTTAGCACCTCAGGTATCTTTCTATCAATACTCTTTATAGTTAAAATATATTAATATAGTTTTATTAATATTTAAACGATGTTGAATTAATTCTCAAGCGGTTCATGAGGTTCTAAATGGGTCAACGGGTTTTCTGAAGTGAAAGAGTGGCGCACGAAATTGTAAAGATACCCTTTAAATGTTGAAGGGGTTCTGAAGGTTCCTAATGTGTTCTTAAGATGTTGGGGGGGGGGGTATTAATATACTAAGGGGGTTCTGTAGGTGCCTAAGGGTTGATTGAACTGATGAATAGCTATTAAAGATGTTGCCTGGATAGTTTCCTAATATATCAAATGTATTCATACGATAAGGAATTCTTAGGAGGTTCCTAATGTGCTGAGAGTTTCATTGGGTTGCGGAATGGTTACCAGACAAAGGTTGCAGGATGACAAAGGTACGTTTAAGGTACTTACAAAGTGCTGGTTGTTCTAAATGCCTCTTGAGTTTCTAAAGTGGTTTCTAAGTGCCAAAGTTTCTAAGGTGCTAAGGAGGTTCTTAATGTTTCAAAGGGGTTCTAAAGATACTGCAGGGGTACTTTTATTGTCTAAAGGGCAGTTGGGGTTGCTATAGGGGTTCTTAATGTACATAACATATTTTTAAGGTGCTGTATGGGTTCTGAAAGTACTTACGGGGTTACTGAGGTACTGAATGTTTGTTAAAATAATGAGTAGGATACCAAAGGTGTGATTGGGGTACGTGAGAAGTTATGGTTGAGATAAAGAGCTCTTAGGTTATTAAATAGTTGTTTTTTTTTTTAATACAGAAGATATTTTAATGCGCCAAAGGGGTTTTGAAGGTGATAAAGTGATTCCTAAGGTGCTAAACTGGTTCTCAAAGTGCTTTAGGTGCGTATGGGATCTAAAAGTAAACAAGATATTCTTCAGGTACTGTATGCATTATGGGAGTACTTAAGGAGTTATTGTGTGCTAAAAAAGTGTTTGAGAAGTAGCTTGAGGTTCTCTTGAAGCAGTAATTTTGATGCTCAAAGAGTGCTTATGGTGCTGATGGAATTTTTTCTGGGTGCCAAGGGTTTGGTCAAGATTAATAAAGTAGATCTTGATGTGTGAAAGGGGTTCTTAGGACACTAAAGGAGTTATTAAAATGCTGACGAGTTTCCTGATACAATAAACGGGTTCTCAAGTATATGAAAGGATTTTTCCGATACCGAAGGGGTTATTGAGGTGATGAAGGCATTATCAATGGATTCTTCCGATACAAAATATGTTTCGAAGTAATAAAAAGTGATCTGCAGGTGCTAAAGGGATTATTAAGGTACTGAAGGGGCGATTAGGTAGAAAGGTGAAAAAGTTGCTAAATGAGTTCATGATGTGCTGAAGGGGTTCTCAAAGAACAGAATGTGTGCCTTGGTACAGAAGAAGTGCTTCGGGTTTGTGAGGTGCTAATAGGATGATAAAGAGATGGAAGGGGTGCATGAAGTGCTAAATGGGTAAAGAGGGTTCTGAGGAGATACGTTTGTCTCGGGTGCTTTTTAGCGCAAAATAACCCTCCCCCGTTACACCTTAGCTTCGTATATAGAAGATTATTTTTCTTTTCCTTCCAAGAGAGCCTCAGCAGCCAACCAGAAAGTCTGCTTGGAGGGTGGCAAAGGAAGAGAGGCTGGGTTGTGCTGGGCTAGTGTGGGGTGCAGTGGGGTGGGGTGGGTGAGAGTTTTGAGAAATTACGGAAAATTAGCCGCGCGACGTCTTCGCTTCGTTATCTGACTCAGCTTAAAGTGCGAGAAAAACGTCGAGTCTTGAGAAAAAATAAAAATAAAAGAAATGAATGGAAGGGAAAAAGAAAAGAGACCTGACAAACGAGTTTGCGACTCGTTTGCGAGCGTTTTAATCTTACAGGTGGATGGAGGGATGAAGAGAGAAATAACTTTTTGTTCCACCAACAGTAACCATCGTGGTAGTCACGCCATTTTTTTCAAACCTGCCATCCCATACATACATACATACTCACATACATACATACATACGTGTCTCCTCTACTTAGGTGCACTTGTTCCATTCCATTATTTTCACTTCATTTTTAACGCTTTTCTTTAGAGCACCAACACTCCACTTTTTTCATGCACATTCTTCATTCACTTTTTTTACAATTGACACACACAAGAACACGTTACAACATTTAAATTGTATTCATTTATTTCCGTTTTTATTTAAATTATTTTTATTTTGTTCACTTAATATTAATTTTTAAATTTCAGAGATTAATTTAAGGGAGAGGTAAATTTAAAAATGGAATGAATTTTGTTTGAAAAAAAAGGAATGGTTTGCTAAGAAAAACTTTATTTTAAGGCCTAATTTTTATATTGTAATAAATTAAATCAATTAAAATTAAATATTGAGTATGGCCACTCTTACTTCTTTGTACTTTTTCACAATTAAATACACAGAAAAGCATTAAGCATTTAAATTTAAAAAATGAAGGTAATTTATAATCAATAAAAATTTTTTTTTAATTTGAAGATTTAACACTTCTGATATTATAAAGTAAATTAAATAACCAGCACGCCATTCATCGCACATTGCAAAGAAAAAAATTTGAATTTTAAATTAAGAAAATTATTATTGTATTCTGCAGAAAAACATATAGAGATTCAATGTCATAAATATTTTTTTGCGGCGCCAAAATTCATAACAAAAATAATAAAACACATTTATCTCCAAACATTTCACGAAAAAATGATTTTTTTAATTTTGAAAAAACGACAAGCTTGTAAATTTTGCTTTAAAACTTTTTATTTATTTTATAATATGTTGTTGATGTTTTAGTGATAATTAAAAAAAAATTTATTGCACTTACATGTTCACGACTGAGGACGATATTTGTTTCAAAATTATTAACTATTTCCAACTTTTTCATAGATATATTGGGCGCTATCAACTTTTGAATAAAATATTTTATTTTTGTAGAAAAAAAAATAATTAGAATTTTTAGAACTTTATTTTTTCTCCTCATTTTCCTTGAATCTTACATGGTTCTTAGCGTGACCCCCTTTAGTTTAAAAAAACGAATTAAAATTAAATGAAATTTTTTAGGACCCAATTCACTTGTTAAAAATTGGGACATAAAATCAGAGAGGTCTTGATATCGTAATTATAGAGTATTAACATTATTAATTTAATGCGGTTTTTCCATGCACATTCTTCATTCACCTTTTCGAAAATTAAATGCACAAAAACACATTTATATTTTAAAAATTTAGTTTAATTCAGTACAATATCATTTATTATGTGTTACTTTAAATTTATTTTATTTTATTTTCAACAATTAAATATTTAGCGTTGTTGATATTGATTATTTACCAGAAAGATAAACGAGAGCAAATTCTTTTTATATTAAGTTATATTAAATTAAATTTAAATAAATTTAAATTATTTTAAATTTAAATTAACTTAAATTATTAAGGAATACCACTTTTATTGCACTACACTTTTTCTATGAACATTACTCATTCACTTTTTTGGTAATTAAATACACAAAAACAAAAATAGTATTAAAATTTAATTTAATTCAACCTAATTCAGTTTCATCTAAGTTAAATTAAATTTAAACATTTAAAGATCTAATATATTCGATATGGATTATTTACCTGTAAGGTAAATTTTAAAACGGAAGAAACTTAATTTGGGAGAGAGAAATTGGTGGAGAAGAACGATTTTATTTCAAATTTAAATTTTTCTCCCATATTTAATTAAATAAAGTAATTTTATTATTAACTAATTTAAATTTATTTCTATTAAAAATGTCTGTAGGAGTCAATTTTTTATTTAAAAATTGTACTTGTAGAGAGTTGTTGAACTTTTAATTTATTTATTAATTTGTTGTTTTCGTTGCACTTTTTATTTTTATAAAAGAGAGAAGAGATACGAGTTTCTCGAGATGGCACACCGCATCGAGTTGGGCCAGGTGAGTGACTGGCTGACTGAAAAATTTTTCGCGTTCCTCGATCCCTGGGTACAGATGCTGGCCTATAAAAAAACTCTACCCCACGAGCGCGAGGGTCCCATTATAAAAAACCTTCCCCCCTGGAAAACCCCTTGTATAAAAACCGAAGGGGGTCACTTGGCGCTAGCGAAGGTTTCGATGCACTCCCAGCAGGAAGTTCGAAACAAGCTATACCTGCACTAAAAATATACGTACCTAGTCAAACTAGACAAAAATTATTTTCTCCGAATTTTACTATTTTTGTAATATTATTTATTTTCAACTGATAAAAATTGTTTCTTTTCGGCAAAAATGTAAATTTATCTTGCATTTTTAAATAATTTGAAAGTCCATCACCATGAAAATATAGAGGAAAAGTGAATTATTTTTTTATTATAGACACTCGAGATTTCCTATTATACTCTTATTACACTCTCACACACTAAACTAAGATTTTTTCATTTTGTTTTTTATTATAATCAAATTCTTATTTTATGAAGTATTATAAGTCTTTAAAATGATTCAAAAATGAGTAGAAAGTATTGTTTACTTCTTTTGCTCGAGATTTTGTTCATAAAAAACTTCTCAACTTACATCATTTAAAAAATAAATATTCCAAATCACTAAATCTTCTATGAAAAATATATAAATTGAAGAATTTTTTAATTAAGATATGTTTAAATTCAATAATTTTGAAATTTAAATTTAAAAATTAAACTTTTAAAAAAAGAAGTTCAAAGTTACATACCTTTGAAATTTAATATTTAAAAATGAATAATTATAAATTCTATATATTCAAAATTCCAGAATTTTTAGTTTGAACTCCTCAAAAGTTTAGGCATAGAATTGAAAATTGGACTTTATCGGAAAAATCATTTAAAATTAATCATTTTTATTTAAACATCTTTAAAATTTTCTTTTAAATTATTCGTGAATCTCCGAAATTGAGCTATTGAATAACAAATAAAAATAAAAATTTTAATGATTAATTAGCTTAAATCGTAGAGTACAAAAAATGAAGATGTGTGAAATTATTTGTTTTTTAATATAATATTCAAATTAACTATTACTTTTCATAATTATATTTTTTAATCAAATTTTAGAAATGATGTCAACTGGATTGTTCCTGGTATATGAAATGAAGTATATATATTTTTTAATTTGTAATGAGAGTTTAAATTAATTTACAGCGTCGAGGTAAAAAAGGGAAATATAAAATTATAATTTCTAAAATATGATATTTAAATTAATTATAATTTCACATAAATATATTATTTTATAAACATTAAGGACGCAAAAATTCTTTTGGCGCGCGCTGATTGTTCTCATTCTAAAGAAAAGTCTTTTAAATTTGGTTAATAAAAACTAAGTTTTTAATTGTTTATAATTTAAAAAGTGGTAAATAATTTAAAATATGAAATTGGGAAATCTTTAACATGGAGCGATTCAAATTCTGATTTAATTTCTAAAAACAATTATATTATAGTGTAAAAGTTAAAAATGCTAGAAGGCTTTTCACGTGCTGATTTTTCGTAATCTATAAAAGAAAATTTAAATAATTATTCCACTAAAACAGATTTTTGAATTGTTTATATTGTAATAAAATTTCACAATAATGTAAAATAATAATTTTTAGAATCTGGTGGATGGTGAGATTGAAATTATAACAGATTATCATTATATTAATTATAATTATATTATTTTGTTAAAATCGGGAAAGTAAAAAATCTTTAGGTGCGCTGATTTTTTTCGAGTATTTGAAAATTATTCGAGATGAAAAGAGTTTCTATTTGTTAACGATTTAATAAAAATGTATAGTAAGATGGGAAATGCTAGAATATAATTTTATTATGTTATTTTTAAAAAAAATTAATTGATATAAAGCTTGTTGTGCGCGCAGCGCGCGCTAATTTTTTATAATTTATATTTAATATATAAACAGGAGTTTTCATCGCTGACAATATAATGAAAATTTAAGATAATCAAAAATAATAATGTTAGGAATGTGAAGGATGGGAAAGATGATGAGATTGGAATTCTGAATAAATATAATTTTAATAAACGTAATTATATTATTTTGTAGAAATCAAGGAAGCACAAGGCATGTTGCGCAATTTTCACAACACAATTTTTAATTGTAAATAATGCAATAAAAATGTAAAATAAGGAAAAATAATAAAGTTAGGAATGTGAAAGATGAGGAGATTGGAATCTTGATGCAATATAATTATAATAAACATTTTTTTTTAATAAAAGGGGCAACAAAGCGTGTCACGTAATTTTTAGAACCGAATTTTTAATTGACAATAATTCAATAAAATTGTAAATTAATTCATATAATAATTAAAATAATTAAAATAAATAAAATGATATCATTTTGAAAAACTCGAAGAAACAACAGCTGCGCAAATTTCAGAACACAATTTTTAAATGTAAATAATACAATAAAAATGTAAAATACTGTAAAATAATAATATTTCTGATTGAATATAATTATAATAAATATAATTATATTTTTTAATAAAGGAGGCAACCGAGTGTGTCACGCAAATTTTACAACAGTATTTTTAATTGTCAATAATGAAATAAAAATGTAAATTGATAAAACATAATAATTTTCGTAATGTGAAGGATGTTGAGGACAGGGAGACTAGAATTCTAGTGGAATATAATTGTAATAATCATAATTATATCGTTATGAAAAAACCGAAGAGAGAACAACTGCACAATCTTTAGATAACAATTTTAATTTGTAAATAATTCGAGAAGAATGTAAAATAAAGTAAAATAATAAAATTAGGAATGTGAAGAATCGAGAAATTCGAATTCTGATGGAATATA
>NC_046659.1:161673230-161674969 GCF_010883055.1 Belonocnema kinseyi
TAATAATAAAGATTAATAAATTGAATTGCCTGGAATATCAGGAAATTGGAATTTTCATTGAATATAATTAAAACAAACATAATTAAATTATTTTTAAAGATTGAGGAGGCAACAGTGTATGTCGCACAATTTTCATAACTCCATTTTTAATTGTCAATAATGCAATAAAAATGTAAATTGATAAAACATAATAATTTTGAGTAATCTGAAGGATGTGGAGGACAGGGAGATTAGAATTCTAGTGGAATATAATTGTAATAAACATAATTGTATCATTTTGAAAAAATTAAAGAGATAACAACTGCACAATCTTTAGAACACAATTTTAATTTGTAAATAATTCGAGAAGAATGTAAAATAAAGTAAAATAATAAAATTAGGAATGTGAAGAATCGAGAAATTCGAATTCTGATGGAATATAATTATAACAAATATAATTATATTTTTTAATAAAGGAGGCAATCAAGCGTGTTACACAATTTTTACAATCGAATTTTTAATTGACAATAATGTAATCAAAACTTTTAATAATAAAGATTAATAAATTGAATTGCCTGGAATATCAGGAAATTGGAATTTTCATTGAATATAATTAAAACAAACATAATTAAATTATTTTTAAAGATTAAGGAGGCAACAGTGTATGTCGCACAATTTTCATAACTCCATTTTTAATTGTCAACAATGCAATAAAAATGTAAATTGATAAAACGTAATAATTTAAGTAATCTTCAGTAATCTGGAGGACGAGGAAATTAGAATTCTAAAGGAATATGATTAAAATAAATATAATGATATCATTTTGAAAAAGTCGAAGAGACAACAGCTGCACAATTTTTACAACACAATTTTTAATTGTCAACAATGTAATAAAAATTGAACATATTGAAGAATAATATTGTCAAGTGTCCGGAATATGGGGAGATTGGAAGTCTGATGGAGATTTTTTTATTGCTTCATTTTGTTAGATAGTGGAGTTTAGAGGGCTCGTAGAGTCGGTCGTAATGGTTGGTGATTTTTTAGAGTGGAGATTACAAGACAGACACAAAGACTGGTCATTTTTGGCGGGATAAGGTTGTAATCCTATATGTGATACACTTTGATAGGAGAGGCGACTTTTTCCTGAATGGCTTTAGGAAAAAATGCGGAAAATCCCGTAATCCGGAATGGACAGGAATAACGAGTGTTTGATGACGGACCGCATAGAGATCGTGAAACCTCCCTGTACCTATAATTCCTGGGGGAAGCAACGTGAGAATGAAAAAAAAAAAAAGAAAAAAAAGAAAAAGAAAAAAACGTTGTGGGGCACGCGCGAGCTCATCTGGATACCTTCCCTACCCAAGTATTAGGGACGGGTATAAACGATTGGCGTTTCTATCGCTTAAATTCATCAACGTAATTTTTCAGATCCAGCAAAAATATTTTTCTACATAAAAAAATTTGTAAACGTAATTTTTTAAACAATATCTCTGAAATTTTGCAATATTTATCTTTGTATCACATTTTTATTATATTATAAACAATTACAAATTGTGCTTTTATTAAATGACACAGGCCAACAATTCTCAGAACCAAAGACCAGACCTACTATACCCGAAGGTTTTTGCTGCGCTGAATCCGAATCTGACCTCAGAAAGATTCCATCACCCTCAGTTTTCGAGATATTCTAACCTAAAAGGGTCAAAAACCCGTTATTTTGATGTGTTCGAGGCCCCGTAACATCGCGAAAAAATTTTTTT
>NC_046659.1:161675069-161700954 GCF_010883055.1 Belonocnema kinseyi
GGGTGATGGAATTTTTCTGAGGTCGGATTCGGATTCAGCGCAGCAAAAACCTTCGGGTATACTAGGTCTGGTCTCTGGTTACGGACCTTTGTCAAATTTTGTTGGCCTGTGTAATTTTTAAATTCTCAACTTTTTCAAAATATATAAATAAACAAGATGATATTTAATATACATATCATATTGAAGATTAGAAAAATGAATTCCACGATTTTAGAATATATAATTTTTGGTATTAAGATATCTTCTTTTTCAATGTTATGATTTAAACAAATCAAAAGTAACATTACAAACTTTGAAAAGAATAAATAATTTTCTAAAAAGAATTAAACATGAAATCAAAATTCCTGTTTGAATATTTTCCAGATTCCTCACATTTTTATTTTTCATTACTTTACATTTTTATAACATTGTTAAGAAAAACTGTGCTTTTAATAATTAATTTTTCAAGTTTTTAATATATGAAAAAATTTTCTTAAGATTTTTTGGAAAATTTTAAATATTTGTTTCATTTGAAATATGAATTTGGAAAGGTAATTGCATTTAGAAGAATTTAAGGCGAAATTTTTTAAGTTTTCAGGATTAAAAAGTTTCGGAAAAAACTTGAGTAACTTTGAGCTATATTTGAACATGTGAAAAGGTTCAAGAACTGCTTAAAATTTTGAAAGGTTTGTAAATAATTGAAACAAAGTGTAAATTAAAAAAAAATTAATATCATTTTTAGGTTTTTATAGATTTTGAAAGTTTTCAAGATAATAAACAAAAGTTTTGAAAATATTTCTGTACGAAATTTAAATGATTTTTTATTTTGAAAATTTAAGACCTTATGGAATTTTTTTAGTTTTGTAGAATTGTTTATAAATTTCATAAAAAGTTTGAATAATTAAAAAGATATTTATAAGATTCTTAAGTTCTGGAAAGGTTAAAAAACTAATTAAACTTTTAAAAGATTTAAAGAACTTAAAAACAAAATATACATTTTGCATGATTTTGAATATTTTTAAGGATTTTAGAAGATTTCCAAAAAAAAGTTCTGAAGATTCCTAGAAAAAACATGAATGATTATTTATTTGGAAAAATACACTTTTTAAGAAAATTTATGTATTTCAAAAACATTTAAATAATTTGATGTCAGTTTACAAATTTCTTGAAATTTTATCTCTTTTGCTGAAAACTTAATCTGTTTTTGGTTAAAAATGCAAATGTTTGGTGGAAATTTAGTCAGCTTTGATTGAAGATTTAATTATTTTTTTGAAAATTGCTCTTTTTTAACGGAAAATTAATCGTAATTAAAATTTCATTTTATTTAATGGAGGATTCAAATAGTTTACTAAAAATTGACTTTTTTGTGAACATTTTTATTTCTTAATTTTTTTTCATTTTTTCTTAAATTTTTTTTTCTTAAATGGGAAATCTACAGGCGCGCGTGGCGTGCGATTTATGAGGGCAATTTAAAAAATAATTCTGCCAGAAGTTATAATTATAATAAAAAAGAATTAAATAGATAATTCGGTTCTATTGAAAAACACAGCTTTCTCAGTATTCTTAGGCGAACAGCCGGTCGGCGTGGTTACGCCGTACATACATTATCAAAAGGATCATTTAAATCCAAAATTTAATATTCTTTGAGCTGAATAAAATTTTCTCTAAAATTTAGGCTTGAAGTTTTTTTTCTCTCATTCAGGCTCGAAGTCTTTTTCTAATAAAAATTTGGCTTGAGGTCTTTTTTTAAATTAAGGCTTGAATTCATATTTTTTAAAACTTTTTAATAAACAAATAGTTATTGGAATTTTGTATCCAAAATTGTTTTCCACCCTCGAATCGAAAAAGTGCACGCAAACTTGGCGCGCTATTTTTGATGCTAGTATTAAAAAAAAAAATCTGTTATGAGCTTTCCTTATAATAATAAATAAATAGATAATTTAGTTCTATTAAAAATTTTTATTTTTTAAAATATTTTTGTGGCACGTGTTTTCCTTCAACAAATGAACTTATTCGATCGGGATTCCGTTCATAAATATTCAAAAGGATAATTTCAATTATAAACACCTTTTAAGCTGACTCGAATTTTTCTAAAAATTGAGTGAAATCCTCTAAAATAGCAACATTTTCTTAAAAAATGTTTAGATTCTTTTTCGAAATATCTCGAATGCGGACTGCTGTTCAGCGTGATTTTCGTGGGATTTAAAATTCTGGAAATCTGATTTGAAGCTTATATTTAAATATTTAAAAACGTGAAATAAAGAAAAAGTTATTCGAAATTCTTATTTTGTATTAAAAATCATTTTCCCCTAAAATAAAAAAACTACACGTGCGCGTGGCATTTCCGCATATTTACCTTCAAAGAACGAGCTTACCTGGTCGGGTCTACATAAATTATCTAAAGGTTCATTTGAATCTCAAATGTCTTTTTAAGTGATTGAATTTTTTTCTCAAATCTAAGCTCGAATTTAACTGTTGAAAAATTTATAAATAAACAAATAGTTATTCGGTATTTTTCATTATACATTATTTTTCATTTAAATCTAAAAAAATACGCGCACGTGGCTTGCAAATGTCAATGCTAAATTAAAAATAATTCTGATAAAAGTAATATATTTATTAATAATAAGAAAAATATTTTTTTTAAAATTTGATTCTAAAAATATCAGCCTTCTTCATATTCTTCTACCTTGAACAAAGAAAATTAACGGGTCAGCTTGGTGTTCATAAATTATCAAAAGGATCATTTAAATCCTAAATATATTTATAATAACTATATTTTACCTAAAATTAGCGCTTGAATTTATGTGTTTAAAAACATTTTAAAAATAAATATTGATTCGAAATTTAAATTTTTTATTTCAAATTGCTTTCCCTTCAAATCCAAAACTCTGGCGCGCTTTTTCTTATGCTATTTTCATAAATATTTCTTTGAGAAACTTTTTATATAATAATAAGAAAGTAATTAGATAATTTTCTCCATTTAACTTATTTTCCTGGGGTGTAAAATTCCTCAAATTTAATTCAATTTAACAGTTATATTTTAAAAATAAAATAAAATAATTTTCTTGAAATGATGTGATTGAAGCTTTTGCGAAATAAAGAGTTATTCGAAATTGGTATTTGGTGTGAAATTATTATTTAAATATTATTGCAATAATAACACAATTTAACAGATAAATAATAATTAAATTTATTATTTAATAGATAATTTAGAGAAACTTAGCTGATCAGCGCGGCGGATTTAAATTGTCAAAAGGATTTAAATTGTCAAAAGGATTTAAATTCTCAATATCTTTAAAACTGTTTGAACTCGGGTTTATATTTTTTTTAAATTCAGGGGTTCAAAATTTTTGCTAAAAGACAAATATTTATTCGAATTTTTTTTTGGCTCAAAAATTATTTTTCACCTTAGATCGTAAAGCGCGATTCGTGATGCTCATTTTTAAAATAAATCTACTACACGCTATTAATGGAATGAAAAAAATTAATCTATATAGATAATTCGATACTTAAGACTTAGGTATTTCTAAGATATTAATTAAATAAAAGAAAAATCAACAGATAATTCGATCCTTTTAAAAAATACAGTTTTTTTATACTCTTTCGCGTATCAAAAGAAAATAATAATGATTAAGATTTTCGGCGTGGCGTACATAAATTATGAAGACGATAATTTAAATCCTTGTTATGTTTGAAACTAATTGGATATGTTTCTAAAACTTTAACTGAATTAAAGCGTTTAAAATTTTTTTATCAAATGCAAAGTTATTTAATTTGTATTTTCCCACTAAAATTGAAAAATTACTTACGCTATTTTTTTGCTATTTTTTAAAATCATTCTATTAGATGCTGTTAATCTAATAATAGAAAAATGTAGCTTTCACTATTTTCTTCCAAAAAGAAAATTATTATTATTTAAATTATTGGAGTGGCGCACTTAAACTATGAAAAGGATCGTTTAAATCCCAAGTATTTTTTAAACTGAGTGGAATTTTTGATCAAAATTAGGCTTAAATCTTTTTGATAAATAGGAAACTTTTCGTCATTTGTATCTCCCCTATCAAATTAAAATGACGCGCTATTTTTGATACTATTCTTTTTAAATAATTCTGTTAGAAACTATTACTCTGATAATAAAAAAAAATCAATAGATAATTCAGTCCGATTGAAAATCTATCTTTTAAACGGACTTGAAGTTTTCTTTAAATTTGGGCTTGATTTTAAGTACTAAAAGACTTTTAACAAATAAATTGTTGTGCGAAAATTGTTTGTTTTTGTTTGTATTAGAAATTAATTTCTCCATAAAACTAAAAGCTATACGTGCGCTATTTATTTATAATAGCTATGGACATAATTCCATTCAAAGTTATTTTTATAACAATAAATCATTTTAATAATAACTGATTAATCAATAGCTAATTTGGTCCATTTGGAAAATGCTGATTTTTTTTATTGTCCCCGTATTTACCTTCAATAAAGTTAATTACCCGATAAGCGTGACGTACATTTTTTATCGAAAAAATAATTTAAATCCTAAATTTCTTCTAAACTGACTTGAATTTTTATTAAAAATTAGGCTTGATTATAATTCTTTAAAAACTGTGTAACAAATGAATCGTTATTTGAAATTTATAGTTTAAAAGAATTTATTTTTCCTTTTGAATCAAAAAACTACATGCATGCTTAGCGCGCAATTTTTTTTTGTTTGGCGTGTATGAATGATCAGGAGGGTCGTTTAAATTCAACATATTTCTTAAACACACTTGCATTTCTCTCCATATTTAGCCTTGATTTTAAGTACTCAAAAACTATTATCACATAAATAGTTATTCTAACAGTTTATTTTTTATTAAAAATTATTTTCACCCTCAAATACAAAAGCTACACGCGCTCCGGCGCGCTATTTTTTAGACTAGTTTTTAAAATAATTCAATTAAAACCTATTATTCTAATAAAAACAATATTTAGTAGATAATACGATCCTATTGAAAAACGCAGCTTTTCCCATATTTTTCTGTGTGTTTACCTTCACTAAAAAAAACATGCCCGGTCGGCGTTGCATAGATACATTATCGAAAGGATAATTTTAATCGAAAATATATTTTAAACTGACTCGAATTTTTCTTTAAATTTGAGCTTGATTATAATTCTTTAAAATGATTTAACCAATAAATAAATAGTTATTGAAAATTTATAGTTTTCATCAAAAATGATTTTTTTCTTTAAATAAAAAGGTACATAAGCGCTTAGGAATATTTTTCAAGCTAGTTTAAAAAATAATTCTATTAGAAGCTATTAATGTAATAAAAAAATAAATAAATAGGTAATTTGGTCCTATTTAAAAACGCAGCTATCCCCATATTTTTCTATATGTTTACCTTCACTAAAGAAACTTACCCGGTCGGCGTAGCATAGATACATTATCAAACGGATAATTTTAATCAAAAATATTTTTTAAACTTACTCGAATTTTTCTTTAAATTTGTGCTTGATTATAATTCTTTAAAAGCATTTAACCAATAAATAATTTGTTGAAATTTTATAGTTTTGATCAAAAATGATTTTTTTCCTTTAAATAAAACAATACATACGCGCTTAGTGAAATTTTTTATGTTATTTTTGAAAATATTTCTATTAGAAGCTATTAATGTAATAAAAAAATAAATAAATAGGTAATTTGTTCCTATTTAAGAACGCAGCTATCCCCATATTTTTCTGTATGTTTACCTTCACTAAAGAATTTGTTCCTATTTAAGAACGCAGCTATCCCCATATTTTTCTGTATGTTTACCTTCACTAAAGAATGTTACCCAGTCGGTCTGGCGTATATACATTATCGAAAGGATAATTGAAATCGTAAACATTTTTTAAACTGACTCGAATTTTTCTTTAAATTTGAGCTTAATCATAATTATTTAAAAACCTTTAGCAAAAAGAAATTATTATTAAAAATTTCTAGTTTTGATCAAAAAAGATTTTTTTCCTTTAAATAAAACAATACATACGCGCTTAGTGAAATTTGTTATGTTATTTTTGAAAATAATTCTATTAGAAGCTATTAATGTAATAAAAAAAATAAATGAATAGGTAATTTGGTCTTATTGGAAAACGCAGCTTTCTCCATATTTTTATGCTTGTTTACCTTCACTAAAGAATGTTACCCAGTCGGTCTGGCGTATATACATTATCGAAAGGATAATTGAAATCGTAAACATTTTTTAAACTGACTCGAATTTTTCATTAAATTTGAGCTTAATCATAATTATTTAAAAACCTTTAGCAAAAAGAAATTATTATTGAAATTTTATGGTTTTGATCAAAAATTATTTTTTTCCTTTAAATACAACAATACATGCGCGCTTAGTGAAATTTTTTATGTTATTTTTGAAAATAATTCCATTAGAAGCTATTAATGTAATAAAAAAATAAATAAATAGGTAATTTGGTCCTATTGCAAAACGCAGCTTTCTCCATATTTTTATGCTTGTTTACCTTCACTAAAGAATGTTACCCAGTCGGTCTGACGTATATACATTATCGAAAGGATAATTGAAATCGTAAACATTTTTTAAACTGAACTCAAAAAACTTTTAGCGAAAAGAAATTATTATTGAAAATTTCTAGTTTTTATCAAAAATGATTTTTTCCCTCAAATCCAAAAATAGAAGCGCGCTCAGCGATATTCTGAATTCAAGTTTAAAAAATAATACCATTAGAGGCTATTAATGTGATAAAAAAATAAATAAATAGGTAATTTGGTCCTATTGAAAAACGCAGCTTTCTCCATATTTTTATGCTTGTTTACCTTCACTAAAGAATGTTACCCAGTCGGTCTGACGTATATACATTATCGAAAGGATAATTGAAATCGTAAACATTTTTTATAGTGGCTCGAATTTTTCTTTAAATTTGAGCTTAATCATAATTATTTAAAAACCTTTAGCAAAAAGAAATTATTATTAAAAATTTCTAGTTTTTATCAAAAATGATTTTTTCCCTCAAATCCAAAAATAGAAGCGCGCTCAGCGATATTCTGAATGCAAGTTTAAAAAATAATACCATTAGAGGCTATTAATGTGATAAAAAAATTAATAAATTGGTAATTTGGTCCTATTGAAAAACGCAGCTTTCTCCATATTTTTATGCTTGTTTACCTTCACTAAAGAATGTTACCCAGTCGGTCTGACGTATATACATTATCGAAAGGATAATTGAAATCGTAAACATTTTTTATAGTGGCTCGAATTTTTCTTTAAATTTGAGCTTAATCATAATTATTTAAAAACCTTTAGCAAAAAGAAATTATTATTGAAAATTGCTAGTTTTTATCAAAAATGATTTTTTCCCTCAAATCCAAAAATAGAAGCGCGCTCAGCGATATTCTGAATGCAAGTTTAAAAAATAATACCATTAGAGGCTATTAATGTGATAATAAAAAAATTGAATAGGTAATACGGTCCTATAGAAAAACGCAGCTTTCTCCATATTTTTCCGGGTATTTACCTCGAACAGAGGTTGAACTTCGGTTGAACTTGGCCGGTCGGCGTGGCGTACATAAATTATCGAGAGGATCATTTAAATCCGTGTAGAGCGACACGAGTGAGAGGACTTGTATTCATTGAAACGTAGTCGTAAGGGTGTTATGCAAATAGGATCCATAGTTCCCACCCTTTCGATTCGCGGCTGTCTAATTGCGATATCCTCTTTTTTTGGCGGAGCGCGCGGTGTGCGCGGTGCGCGCGGTGCGGATTATTGCCGCGAGCAATTTTTTCTGCCCGGCTCGCGCTCAAGACCAGTCATGACTTTTTTTCGCGCTATTTTCCGCTCCCGGTAATTATGTGGGCGCGGCAGACCAAACAAGGGGTTCTCTCTGAGCCAGGAAAGCAAAAAAACTCGCTTACCATATTTAAATCCCGCTGAGAAGAGAAAGGGGTCCATTCCAGGGAGGCAGGCCCCTTTTCGAAAATCGGAGAGAGGGCGCGTGCGCGAAACAATGCCGGTGTTTGTATACCCGAAAATTGGCGGAGGCAAAAAACCGGTAGCAAAAAATACGTTCCGGAGAAACAAAAAAGGCAGCTAGGCGATACTAATGACACTAATATAGGCAGACCCGTTCTCCTGCTTCGTGGTCTACTCCACTCTACTCTACTCTACTCTACTCTACTGCCTTCCGCCGAAGCAGGTATGCCATCACACCTTTTCATTATTTTCAAATCTAAACCAAAATATCTCTTTTTCTCTTTTTTTGTTGCTCTCGAGTCATTATCAAGATTTGTGGTAGCAAATAATGGTCCAGAATTTTTTTTTTAATTACCACAGTTTTATTTTATCGAAACAACTTTTCGTTCTTAACTTTTATTAGACAGACTATGGTAAAATACAAAAAAAATAATAATAATAAAAGATCTTTTAAATATGTATTCAGAATAGGTAAAAATATTTTTAACTATTAAAAAGTCGTTCAAAATATACTCTTAGTTTATAGTATGATAAATTAATATAAAACTTTGCGGGAAATTTTATTTAAAAAATATTAAGCAAAAATAGTGATTATTATTTGCTGACAAAATTTTTAAGTTTCCTCCGAGACCTTCAAAAGCATGATGTGTTTTTTTTTTAACTTTCTAGCATTTTTAAAAAGCTTCTACTTGGCTTGGAAAGCTCATCTTCAGAAATTTTCATTTGTTTACAAAATTGTTCAAATAGGCCCCACTCAATTTTTAAAATACTAACAAAAAAGGGCCCTATGTGCGCTTATAACACTCTTGTGAATCAAAATATAATTTTCCTAAGATTCTTGAGAAAACTCAAAAATATTTTTCATGATTTCAGATCTGTCAAATTAAACTCCCCTAAAAAAATAATTTTTAACTGAATATAACTTTTAAGTTGAAAGTTAAAATGGATGAATGTTGATGTTTCAATAAAAAATTTAATATTATACAAAAAACAGGTAAATTTAACCAGAAAGATCAATTTTGATCATAATAGTTGCATCCTAAAAAACAGCATAAACAAATAGATAAATTTTCAATTAGAAAGACAAATTTTCAACAACAAAAAATAATTTTCTTTAAAAAAAAAACGAATTTTCAACAAAATACATGAATTTTTAACAAACTAGTTATATTTTTAACTAAATAGATGAATATTTAATTAATATGATAAATCAAATCACTTAACAAAATTAATAATAAACCAAAAAAAATTAAATAAATTTTCAGCAAAAAAGACCAATTTGTCTTTCAAAAAACGAATTTTCAACAAATTACATGGATTTTTAACAAACCAGTTACATTTTTAACTGAATAGATGAATATTTTAATAAAATGATCAATCAAATCACTTAACAAAATTAATATTAAACCAAAAAAAAAATTAATAAATTTTTAACCAAAAAAAACGAGTTTTCAACAAAATACACGAATTCTTAACAAACTAGTTATATCTTTAACTAAAGAGATGAATATATTATTGAATAATAATTAGCTCAGTTAAAAAAAATAATATCAAACCAAAAAAATAAAATAAATATTCAACGAACAGTGAATCACAGTGAACCAAAAATGCAATAGTTCATTTTTCAGTCGAAAAAGAAATGTTCAACCAAGAAAAAACGGATCAACAATGACAATATTCACATTTTTAAGCAACCAAAATATGAATTTGTAACCATGAAGAATATTTTATCGTTAAAAAAAAAAAAAAATTTTTCAACAAAATAAATGAATTTGCAATAATATCGTTACATTTCTAAGCAAAAGTTTTAAGAATTATTTTTAATTAACAGGACTTTACAAAATTAAAAAAAAAGTTAAGTCATTTTGAAAGATATTTGAGACTTTTAGTAATCTGGAAGAAATAAAAAAATATTTTACAATGATTCGCAAACGTTTTTAAATTATAAAATATTTGAAATCTCTTTAAAAAATCCACAATGAATAAATATATATTAAATTGACTCGAATTAAATCTAAAGTATTGAAAAACCTTGAACATAGCAAAAATTAAACTAAAATTTTCCAAAATTGTTTTCAATGTTTTTTAGAAATCTTCAGAAATGCTTTAAGCCTTTTTTAAATTTTCTTAAGAAATTGTTTTTTCGGAATAAAAAAAATATATAAATAAATTACGAAAAATGCAAAAAGTCTCAAAAAGTTCCAGTCTTTTTTAATCATTTTTACACTTTAAAAGCTGAAACGTATTGTTTATAAAATAAGATCATTTTAAATTTTCCCAAAACAAATTTTGTAGAATAACATGACATTAAATAATATAGAGATATGTGGAAAACAATTTTTTTCTTCACGTTTGTTTTAATTTTTATTTTAACGTAAGTAACGAAAAAACTTTATTTTTTTCTATTTACTTATTAAACTTTCTTGAAGAAAATTTTCTTTATACTGCAACGCTTGAATCTGATATAGGTGAGCGTAAAAACGAAACAGCCTGGGTTGATTTGTGAATGCAATTGTTATAAATAAATTTTATCAATAAAGACACAAAATTATTTCTTGATTTTATAAACAAATGCACAGTGCCGATATTTATGAGAAGAAAAAAATTCCTTTTATTCTAAAATTGTCCTCAATTGTGTTGAAAGTGTTTTAGGCAATACAAAATTTATCATTTGATATTTTTTGTTAATTTTATGAACAAAGTATATAAATAGCTGCACAGTGTCGGCATTTATGGAATGAAAATGATTATTTTTCTCCAATTTAAAAAAATTATATAAACAAATGTAGTATCGGCATTTACGGATATAGAAGAAGGTCGTTTTTTCATTGTCCTTTAATTGTATAGCTAGTAATCTTCAGCCATCATCTGCTCTGTTAGCGGAATATTTCAATTCTAAAACAAATTTTTTTAAATATTTTTTTTGTTAAAAAACTAAGCAATATATGCAGATCCTAAAAAATTATCACTGAACACAATCGCAACATAATCAGAAGAAAGTAAAATAACACTATCTTTCTTTGCCTATCATAGATGCTGACACTATACATTTGTTTTTATAATTTATTTCTAAATTAAAAAATAAATAGAATGACTCATTTTATCATTAAAATTGCTAACAACATAAGTTTAGGGAACTTAGGCTTGTAAACAAAAATTAATGCAAAAATCTCATGTACCTTTCAAGCAAACATTTTTACAATCCTTGATTTCTTAATTTAGGACGAATCGATTGACCTATAATATTAATCAATTTTACTACAGGCCACGAAAGGTATGAAATAATTTATAATATTCAAACTATTTTCTCATAGTCAAGCTTTTTTCATTAACATAATTAAAATTAGACGATGGAATAGATAGGATTCCTTGATAGAAGACGGATCGATTGACCTATAATATAAATACATTTCTTTAAAAAGTGGGAAACTTATTGTCATTATAACATTTAAAAAAATTTTTTTCCTTTAGTAAAATTTTTCCTAATAATGAAAATTATTCAAAATTGATTCAAAAGTAGAATAGATATCTTGGCTGAAAAATAATATGATTGACCTACAATATTACTACATTTCATTAAAACTACGAAAGGTGTAAATTCATTTGTAATATTTAAAACATTTTTGTATAGTCAAGCTTTTTTCATTGGCATATTTCAAAATAGATGTTGAAATTTAAAAAATGCCTTGATTCAAGACGAATCGAGGGACCTATAATATAAATACATTTTTTTTAAATTTGGGATGTTATTTTAAAAATCTGTTTCTCATATTAAATTTTGTTTCAATAATAGATATAATTATAAATACACGAATATAAAAGATGTCTTGATAAAAAAATTATATGATTGACCTACAATATTAATACATTATAGTGAAGACAACGAAAGGTATACAATCATTTTGAATATTTCAACAATTTTTTCATAGTAAAGCTTTTTTGATTAGCATAATCCAAAGTAGATGCCAGAATAGAAAGGATTCCTTGATTTCAAATGAATCGATGGACCTACAATATGAATAGACTTTTTTGAAAAGTTGGGAACATTATTGTCATTATGGCATTTAAAGAATCTGTTTCTTATAGTAAAATTGGTTTCAAGAATAAATATAATTAATTATTTATACAAGAATAGAAAATATGTCTTGATTGAAACACGATATGATTGACCTACAATATTAATAAATTTTAATAGAGCTATGCAAGCTATAAATTCATTTATAACATTTAAACCATTTTTCCATAGTCAAATTTTTCATTTGCATATTTCAAAATAGATATTAGAATTTAAAAAATTCTTTGTTTTAAGACGAATCGATGGACCTATAATATTAATACTTTTTTTTTTAATTTGGGATAATATTATCATTATGATATTTAAAAAATCTGCTTCTCATAGTAAATTTTGTCTCATTATTAAATATAATTATAAATACACGAATATAAAAGATGTCTTGATTGAAATACGACATGATTGGCCTACAATAATTATAAATTTTAATAAAGCTACGAAATGTATAAATTCATTTCTAATATTTAAATCATTTTTGTATAGTCAAGATTTTTGATTAGCATATTTCAAAATACATATTCGAATTAAAAAGATTTCTTGTTTCAAGACGAATCGATTTACCTATAATATAAATACATTTTTTTGAAAATTTGGGATAATATTATCATTATGATTTTAAAAAATCTATTTCTCATAGTAAATTTTGTTTCAATAATAAATATAATTATAATTACACGAATATAAAGATGTCTTGATTAAAAAGTGATATGATTGACCTACAATAATTATACATTTTAGTGAAGACAACGAAAGGTACACAATCATTTTTAATATTTCAACAATTTTGTTATAGTAAAGCTTTTTTGATTAATATAATCCAAAGTATATGCTAGAATAGAAAGGATTCCTTGATTTTAAGTTAATAGATGGACCTACATTATGAATACAGTTTTTTTCAAAAGTTGGGAACATTATTGTCATTATGATATTTAAAAAATGTGTTTCTTACATTAAAATTTGTTTCAATAATAAATATAATTGACTATTGATACAAAAATAGAAAAGTTGTCTTTATTGAAATACGATATGATTGACCTACAATATTAATAAATTTTTAAAGAGCTACAAAAGGTATTAATTCATTTATAATATTTAAACTATTTTTATATGGTCAAGATTTTTCATTGGCATATTTCAAAATAGATATTAGAATTTAAAAAATTCTTTATTTTAAGACGAATCAATAGACCTATAATATAAATACATTTTTTTTTAAATTTGGGATAATATTATCCTTATGATATTTAAAAAATCTGTTTCTCATAGTAAATTTTGTATCATTAATAAATATAATTATAAATACACGAATATAAAAGATGTCTTAATTGAAATACGATATGATTGACCTTCAATATTTATGCATTTTATTAATGCTACGAAAGGTATAAATTCATTTATAATATTTAAATCATTTTTATATAGCCAAGATTTTTCATTAGCATATCTCAAAATAGATGTTACAATGGAAAATATTCATAATTTCAAAACGAATCGATGGACCTATTATGTCACTGCATTTTTTTGAAAAACTGAGATCATATTATCATTGTGATATTTAAAAAATATGTTTTTTACAGTAATTTTGATTTCAATAATAAATATAATTCATTATAAATACAAGAATACCAAAGATTTCTTGAGTGAAACACGATGTGATTGGCCTACAATATTAATATATTTTATTGAAAATAACGAAAGGTATTAAATCATTTTTAAATTTTGAACCATTTTTTTACCGTAAAGCATTTTTCATTGACATAATTCAAAGTAAAGGCTATGCTAGAAAGGATTCCTTTATCCAAAACAAATCGATGGACCTATAATCTGAATACATTTTTTTGAAACGTTGAAAACATATTATCATTATGATATTAAAAAAATCGGTTTCCTATAGTAAAATTAGTTTCAAGAATAAATATAATTCATAATAGAAGCAAGAACAGAAAGGATGTCTTTATTGAAGCACGATGTAATTGTTCTGCAATATGAATACATTTTATTGAAGACAGTGAAAGGTATGAAATCATTTATAATATTTAAAAAATTTTTTTAGACTCAATTTTTTTTAATCGCATGGTTGAAAGAAAATGCGAGAATAGAAAAGTTTCCTTTATTCAAGTTGATTTGATTGACCTATAATATTAATGAATATTATATGTGAATATTTTTTCTGAAAATTGGGGAACTAATTGACATTGCGATATTCATAAAATATGTTTCTTTAAGCAAAATGTATTTTAATATTGAAAGTAATTCAAAATTGTTATACGAATAGGAAAGATTCATTGATTGCAACAAGATGTGATTGACCTTGGGTATTAATACATTTTAGTGAAGATCCCAAGCACTATGAAATCATTTATAATATTTGATCAAGTTTTTTTTTGAAATCAAGAATTTTTCAATGGCATAAATCAAAATAGATACTAGGATATAAAAGATTACTTGGTTGAAGACGAATCGGTTGACATATAATATGAACACGTTTATTTAAAAAAAGGGAATTTATAGTCACTGATACATTTAAAAAATCCGTTTCTTACAGAAAAATTGGTTTCATTGATGAGCATAATTTAAAATTGATACTAGAATTAAAAAAATCTATCGATTGAAACTCGATATGATTGACCTATATTAGTAATCAATCTGACTGAAGACCACGAAATGTATGAAATAATTTATAATATTTAACATGTATTTTTGTAATCAAGAATTTTTTATTGACAGAAATCAAAATAGATGGTAGAATCTAAAAGGTTTCCTTATTCAACACGAATTGATTGACCTATAACGTGAATAAATCACTTTGAAAAAATGGGAACTTTTAGTCATAGCTGCATTTAAAAAATCCGTTTCTTACAGCAAAATTTGACCTATAATAGTATTAAATAATTTATAATATTTCAGCAATTTTTGTATAGTAAGGCTTTTTATTGCGGAATTTCAAAATAGATACAAGAATGAAAAAGTTTCTTAGGTCCAACACAAATTGATTGACCTAAAATTTTAACCGATTTGAATAAAAAGTGAGAAAGTTATAGGCATTTATAATATTTGAAAAAAGAGCGTCTTCCAAATTAAAAATGTTTTCATTGACTAGAATAAGTTAATGTTCCTGCGATAAAAGGTTCAGTTAAAAATATTTGAAAAGACCTAGAAAATATGTTTACATCACTTGAAATATAAAAATCGTAGGATGTAGATATTCAAGTTGTTCAAAGACTGTGACTAATGACTCTCATTAGTATAATATAATCGTAAAATTGGGGGTAAATTTTTTTCTTTTAATTTAAAAATCAAACCCAATTAAGCTAATGCTAACGTGTCTATCTCCTTACATAAGAAACAGGAACAGCCAGCTGTTTCTTTTCAGGTACGGGATGCATTATATTATACCATATATCGATACATGGGCGTTAATCGCGGCTGGCGGGACCCAATTTTCAACATGCGATAAATTATATTTTATGAAATGAGTGTGAAAAGTACAGGCAAAGGGGTGCAGACTGCAGACTGCACACGAAAGGGGAAAAGAAAGTAAGAAAGATGAGGGAAAAAATGTGAAAGAGTTTTACCCCCGGGGCTTAAATTTCGGGGATGTATTTGACCTTGATCGGGCCCTGTGATGTGCAAGGTTAAACCCAAAATCTCCCTTCCCCTTCCTTCCCTTCTTTTCTCTACTCTTTTCTAAATGAGAAGTTGAGTGCGAGAAAGGTTTAGGTTTAGGAACCTCGCGAACCATATGCTCTTTTTGCTCCCCTCGATTCGATTCTTTCATAAAATGTTTCCTGGAAATACCTCCACTGTAAAGAAAGAACACTTCTGAAAGGATTCTAGATCAAGATAACATTTTTAATCTAAAAAAAATCAATTTTATCAAACTTTCTGTGTAATTATTTTGTATTTTATTGCAGACTCCCCTAAGGATTATTGCACTCTGAAAAAAGATTTATTGATTAAAATAAATGGTATTTTTTTTATTTTTAAATAATTTTATTCAGTTTGAAGATCGTTTTTGAATAAATAAACAAAATTGTGTCAATTAAACCCTTATAATAATAGACCTTCCGCGAGATTCAAAAATCGAAACATAAGAAAAAGATTGTTTCATTCGAGAAAAATTGATCAAAATAAAAATAGTTATACATAATAAATAAATATATTTAAAAAAACATATGGAAAAAAATGGCTACAATAATAGACCATTCTTGTGCTGAAAAAATCGAACATTCGGAAAAAATACTTTAAATTGAAGAAATGATCTTTTTTGTTGCAAAGAACGTTATTTCTTTAATTTAAAATAATCTTTTTTGTTTTAAAGTTATTCTTGTGTGAATAAAAAAATAGATGTAAAAGAAATAGCTAGAATAGTAGAACATCCTCGAATGAAAAAATTGAACATTCGGGAAAAAAACTTCAATTTAAACAAATGGCTTTTTATTTTTTTTAAATCGTTCTTTAATTTAAAAAATATTTCCTTTATTTTAATGTGACTCTTTGTTACATTCAAAAAATTGTGTTAAAAACAGCTATAGCAGTACACCATTCTCGAGGTGAAACTCTCGATTTTTTAGAAAAATACTTTAATTTAAAGAAATCGATTTTTGTTAAAAATGGATCGTTGTTTAATTTAAAATTATTTTCTTAATCTTAAAGTTATTCTTGGTTCCACAAATGAAATTGCCACAAAACACGCTTGAAAAATAGGCCATTCTAAATGTGACAAAATCGAACATTCAAAATAATACTTTAATTTAAAAGAATTGTTTTTGGTTAAAAAAATTTTTTTCTTCAATTTAAAATTATTTTCTTTATTTTAAAGTTAGTCTCGGTGGTATGAAATTTTAGTTTAAAAACTATTATAAAAATGAACTATCCTCTAGACGCAATAATCAAAGTTTCAAGAAAAAATGTCTTTGTTCAAAGAAATGATTATTGGTACAAAAAAACAATTTTCTTTTATTAATAATCATTTCCTTTCTTCTGAAAATATTCTTGGCGAAGTAAAAAAATAGTTTCAAATCAATAGATATAATAATAGACTATCCTCCCGATGAAAAAATTAAACAAACAGAAAAAAGTTATTAGATGCGAATAAAAATTTTTTGAATCAAGGAAAAATATTTTATGGCTCTCAATCAAAGAAAAATTTCTTCTGATTAAAAGAAATTTTTTTCATTTAAAGAAATTTCTTTGATTCAAAGGAATGATTTTTGTTCCAATAAACTTTTTTATTACATTTAAAATTAATTTTGTCGTTTTCAAAATATTTTGGTTAAACAAAAAATAAACAATCGAACACTGAGAAGAAAAAATTCTTTGATTTAAAGAATCCTTTTTATTTAAAGAAATTTCTTTGATTCAAAGGAATGATTTTTGTTCCAATAAACTTTTTTATTACATTTAAAATTAATTTTGTCGTTTTCAAGATATTTTGGTTAAACAAAAAATAAACAATCGAACACTGAGAAGAAAAAATTCTTTGATTTAAAGAATCCTTCTTATTTAAAGAAATTTCTTTGATTCAAAGGAATGATTTTTGTTCCAATAAACTTTTTTATTACATTTAAAATTAATTTTGTCATTTTCAAGATATTTTGGTTAAACAAAAAATAAACAATCGAACACTGAGAAGAAAAAATTTTTTGATTTAAAGAATCCTTTTATTTAAAGAAATTTCTTTGATTCAAAGGAATGATTTTTTGTTCCAATAAACATTTTTCTTGAATTTAGAATGAGTTTCTTCATTTTGTAGCCATTTGGTAAGAGAAAAAAAATCGAACTCTGAGAAAAAATATTCTTTGATAAGAAAAAGCTTGTTTAAATCAACAAAAAAATACATTGGCTCTCAATGAAAGATAAGTTTCTTTGATTCAAAGAATTTTACTTTAATTCGAAGTTTCTTTTCATTGAAAAAATTGGGTGAATCTAAGAAATAGTTTTTTTGTGGCTAAATTCAGACTAAAATTTATTTCCAGGATACAATTAGTAGAAAATTAATCTTCTTGGTTAAAAGTGTATGTTTTTTCGTTGAAAATTTGTTCATTTGGTTGAAAATTCAGGTATTGTATTGCAAATTCTTTTTTTTTAATCAAAAGAATCGTCTGGTCTTAGTTGATCATTCGCTTTTTAATGGCAAATTAATTTTGTTTAAGAATTCATTATTTTTTAGGGAAGAATAATAATTTCAGTTACAATTTAATTTGTTTTGTTCAAGGTTCAGAATATTAGTTAAAAATTCATGTCTTTGGTTTCAATTTATTTTTTTTTTACCCAAAATTAATTCGACTAACTTGAAACTCGACTATTTATTTCAAAATTTATGCATTTTGTTAAAAATTGTTCAAAATTCCTTTTTTTTTTTTGAATGTAGATTCATAATTTTAGTTAAAAATTCATTTTTTTGGTTAAGATTCAGACGTTAGATAAAATTTCCTCACCTTGGTTCCAAACTGGATTTTTTTTGCTGAAAATTAATTTTCCTAAACTAAAATTAAACTACTGCTTTGAAAATTCAAGTATTTCGTTAAAAATTCATAATTTTTACAAAAATTTAATCTTTTTTATTCAGAATTTATTTGTCGCAATCAAAAATGTATTTTGTTGCCAATTTTTCGTTTGTTAGAAAAATTAATCTTGGTTGAAAATTAATTTTTATAAAGATGCATAATTTAAAACTGTTTGTTTCGAAATTCATGTTTTATTTCATTGAAAAATCTTCTTTTCTCTAGAAAATTAATCTTCTGTATTGAAAATTTATCTTTTCCAAAATGAAATAGAGCAATTTTATTGAAAATTTTTCTTTTCTTATAAATATAATCATCCTGGTTGAATCTGATTGGAAATATTGGGAGTTTCGTGATCGAAGCTTGTTATGTTATAAAGCTCGTTTATTTTATTCTTTCTTTTCTAAACAGAAAAAAAGCCAAATGCCTTTATCAAGGAAAAGAATCCTTCTCCCCTCCCACGCCCCTTCGGAACCGGAACTAATCGTTTTCGTTTTTTTTTTTTTTTCGTTTTTTTTTTTAAGCCGGTGCCCCGCGGTGGCTGATGGGATCGAGGTATTATGATTGTGATTCTAATTCTCCATTGGCTCCCGGAACGTGCCACCGCGCCACCACACCGTGCCACCGTGGAGCACACGTGGATGGATGTTGATATACGAACCGAACCGAACCGAACCAAACGAATTGAACGAGTCGAACCGTTCGATAGGCATCGAGGACTGACAGATGTTTCCCATTTTTTTGCCTCTCAACAGAACGCCGTTATTTCGCAAAAAAATCCTCAAAACCAATCGCACCCCCTTTCCAGGGTGAGTGACTCCCTTCCTTCCTTCCGTCCTTTCTTACGAATCGATTCCGCCTCAAAATGCATTTCAAATGCGCTCACCTTACAGAGAACCTGAATTCCATATTTTGCCCTCAAATATTATTCCCCTGGAATATTAACATTTTCAATATTTTTAATGTCATTCTCTTACACCAGTTTTTTTCAGGTTCAGAATCAAATTAAGCGAAATTTTAATTTTAATTCGAGTTTGAAATTTATTAAAAATGTTACATGACAAAAAATATATTTTTCTTTTTTCAATGAAAAAAGATTAATTTTCAACCAAATAGTTGAATTATCAACTAAAAGAGATACATTTTTAACTAATATGATTAACTTTGTACAAAAAATAAAATTTTTTGAACATTCATTTCTTTTTTTATTTTTCTTTCCTTTTTTTATTTTTTTCCAAGAAGGTAAATTATTTTCTTTAATTTTTTTTCAAATATCAATAGGAACATTTTACGGTGGTTGTCCAAATTTGGTCGTTGGATTCTTAGTTCTATTTGTAGGAATTCTGCACATAAAAATAACAAAATACTTAACTTTTCAATTAAGAAAGGAAAACCCTTAAAAATATAAATTTTCTACCTGGACACAAGAATTTTTAAAAAGGGAGATGAATTTTTTACAAAATATTCCAATTTTTAACTAAAAAGATACATTTTTGACCGAGAAGATAAGTTTGTTACTAAAAACAGATTTCCAAGAAATTGCTTGAATTAAAAAAAGCTTCCTAACTAAAAAGATCGATTTTCTATCCTACAAAAAAGATTTTTAAACAAAATGCATGAATTTTGTAACATATAATTGGATTTTGAGTTAAAGAAATTAACTTTTAACAAAAACCTAATTTGAAACTAAAAAGATAAACTTTAAAATAAAATGCCGAATCTTTAACTAAAAAAATAAAATGAATTTTCAAATAAAATTATGAATCTTCATAGAAAAAAATAATTTTTCAACTCAGATAAATTTTTTTCCAAAAAATGAATGACCATCGCAAAAAATTATATCATTCTAACAAAGAATTGAATTTTGAAACAAATAGTTGAATTTTGAGATAATAAAACTAATTTCCAACAAAAAAACTTATTTGGGACCAAAAAGATATACTTTTAACTAAAATTCTGAATCTTTAACGACAAAAAAATTAATTTTCGACTTAAATTATGAATCTTCGTCCAAAAAAGTTAATTTTTTGCCAATAAACGAATTTTTAACGAAAGAGATTAATTTAATGCCAATAAAGATAACTTTTGCAACAAGATGCGTGAATTTGTAACCTAATAGTTAAATTAAAAACCAAGAAGATTAATTTTTCACAAAGGTACGAATTTTCAAAGAAAATATTTGAATTTTCAATTAAAAAAGATAAGCTGTTAACCAATAAACTTAATTTTTTACTGACAAAGAGTTATTTTTAACGAAAAATGTTTGTTTAATCAAATAATTTAATTTTTAGTTAAGAAAATTAATTTATAACAACAAGAAAAGAATTTGGAACCAAAAATGTAAAATTTCAACTAAAATGATTAATCTTCATATAAAAAATGAATTTTCGAACAAAGGTAATTTTTTACGAAGATAAAAATCTTCAAACCAGAAAATTAATGTTATTTAAAACACACAGACAACAGTTAATTTTTCAATTTTAAAAGATAAATTGCTCAACAAAGAAGATTAATTTTCTTGAAAAAAAAGAAAATTTTTCAACAACATACATGAATTTTGTAACAAATAATTCAATTTAATGTAACAAATATGGTTATTTTTATAGAAAATTGTGAATTTTCAACAAAATACGTGAACTTTCAAACAAATCGTTAAATTTTAAGTTAAGAAAATTAATTTTCAGTAAAAAAACAATTTTTGGCCCAGGAAATTAATTTTCGGCCATTGAAAAAGATAAATTCTGTACCAAGAATATTAATTTTCAACCATAAAAAGACGAATTTTCAACTAAGAAATATTTGAATTTTCAAATTAAAAAGAAACATTTTTTATGAAGAATATAAGTTTTCTAGTAAAAAAGTGGAATTTTTAAAGGTTTTTTATAATTGAAAAATTTATTTTCATTTATATTTCATTTATATTCATAGAAAACTTTTAATGACTAGAAATATTTTTAGTTAAAAATCAGCTTTTTTGTGTTTAGAAAATTAATTTTTTTAGTTAAAAAGCCACTTTTAGTTGAAAATTCAACTAATTTTCTGAAAATTTTGTTTTTTGTCTTGTTGATTAATTATGTGAATATTCATCTAATTTGTTGAAAATTATTTTTTTTTCGTTGAACTATTTTCATTAGAAAAATTTCGTTTCAATGTTAATTACTACTTTTACAATTATTTCAGAATTTGACTTTTTTGTTGTTTTTTTAAGTACCAACTACTATATTTTTTACTCAGAACAAATCTTTTTTTTTTGCTTAAAAAGAAATATTTGTTAAAAATTTATTTTTTTAGTTACAGATTCATCTCTTTGATTTAATATTAAACAATTTTGTTGAAAATTTGTTTTAACAAACTATTAATTACATTATTCCATTTTTGGTTGAAAATTTTTGTTTTTTCAGCTTATAGTTTACCGATTAAGTTAAAATTTATCGCTTTCAGTTGATAATTAAATTACTTGTTTAAAAATTCATATTTTTCGTTTGTAATTCAATTTTTCTGCATAAAATAAATCTTCTTAGTTTAAAAGTCTTCTTCTTGTCAGATGGTTAAACATAATTTCTACAAATTCTTTGTTTTTTTTATGGTAATTTATTTTAATTTACTAAAATACCATTTTTTTAATTTTTAGTTAAAAATTGATATTCGGAATTAAACATTTTTTTCGTTTAAATACTTATGTTTTTTTTAATTTGTCTGTTTCAGCATGAAATTACTTTTCTTAGTTCAAACTTTTATCCATTTAAGTTTCAAATGCATCTGCTTGCTTAAAAATTAATCGGTTTTTTCGAAGATTAATCTATTTTGTTGAAAATTAGTTTATTTTTGTTTGAGTTCAACTTGATTTGAATCAAAATTGAAATCTTCTTTTTTTTAATTATTAATTGTTACTTTTTTCATTAAGAACTTTTATTTTAATGTCACTGTTTTTTATTCATGAATTCAAAAATTCTATCTTTTAGGTTAATTTAGCCTGTTGCAAATTCGTTTTTTGAAAATTAGGTTTTTAAATTGAAAAATTAGCAGTTGCATTTTTGGATAAAGGGTTACTTTTTTAGCAAAAAAGTTTTTAGATGAAGATTAAATTCGGTGTGAATAATTAAACTATTTCGTTGGAAATTTTTTTTTTTGTTGAATTTAACTGGTTATTAATTCAATTTTTTCGAAAAAAAATTATTTTTTTAACTATAAATCTAACTATTCCATTTCTGCTGGAAAATTAACCTTCTTGGCTGAAAAATCATCTTTGAGAGTTTGAAAACTTAACCAGCAGGTAAAAAAATTTAACTATTTATTTGAAAGTTTATAATTACTTTATTTAAAATTCAACTATTCTGGTAAAGTCATATTTTTAGATGAAAAATTTAACTGTTTTATTGAAAGTTTGTCTCTTTTGGCTGAAAAGGAAGTTTGTTGTCGAAAATTCAATTTCTTGGGTAAAAAATGCAATTATCTTCTAAAAAATTCATCTTCGTCACTTGGAAATTTAACCATTTGCTTGAAACTGCGAGGATCGGAAGTGGCAGAAGGGGAAAGAGGGGAAATGAGTGGTGGAAAAGTATAGGTATGAGGGGAATTAGGAAATTAGAGTGGGGGAAGTATTTAAAGTGGTGGGATGTTGGGAGTGAGAAGTAGGGGTAGTAAGGGAAGTAAGGTAAGTATGTGGAGGGGGAAGCTGGGGAAGAGAGGAGAAGCAAAGTTTGAAGTGTAGGAAGAAGTGGCGGAATGTAGAAAGATTAGAGGTGGGGGTGATTGGAAAGACTTATTTATACGTCCTCATAAGCTACGAAACCCTTTTGTCAGACGCTAGGCGCCTATTTATCAAATTATAAATCAACAACTAAATAAAATCGTATCAAGTAATTTCGAGAAAATTAATTCAAAATTAATTTTTAATAGTTAAACAAACATACAAAAATAGGCATAAAGACTTTAGTTTCACTTTAAATCAAACGGTACACCTTATTATGAAAATCTTCCATTTTCCTATACAGAAAATATAAAAATCAAGAAAACAATAAATTATTCGATAACTCTGCAAAAAAATTGTTGTCAAAAAAATATCTGAGATCCATTTGTCTTCTGGTATGTGTAACCAGTTTTCTGAGTTAAAAAAAATTTGGTGTATTCCCCTCCTATTTGTGAATGCATTTCCACATTTTTTCTCGTCTCGTCTTGACAATAAAATCATATCCTCTTGTCGCGTGACGAAGTAATGTCTCTGCGAAAATTAACACGAAAAATGAACGTGCCAGCGACCGTCTCTGGGATTAGATTCATTGTTATTCCCAACTAACCCCGTGGTAAGGAGCTTGGAAGATTAACGACCTGCAGAAGCGGGACCTTGTAACCATCGCCTCGCCACCAAGGCAAGGCAAGGCAAGGGGAAAAAAGAAAAAAAATGAAGAAAGAGAGGGAAAAAACGAGCAAGGACCAGAATGAGAAGCGGAGCTGGATATCGCAATTAAACAGCGGCCTACAAATTGGTGGTTGAATTTTTTAGACTGGCCGCCAGGGGGCGAAAACCAGCATCGCTCAAGGGGTGCCAAGGGGTGCCAAGGGGTGTCAAGGGGTGCCCGCGGGACGGAAAAAAATCCATAGGGGTCTCTCTCCGCTTGAAAAAGAGGGGCTGTTCCTATAACCACTGGATAGGGGGATGAAGACGGGGTTGGGGGAGGGGGGAGGTGAGACGATATTCCTGTGGTGGTGGCAAGCAGTGGTTCGCGATAAAGGCAAAACAAAAGCTGGCGACATTCCACGCGCCCCGGAAAAGATGGCGCTTCAAGGGAAAGGTCCTTATAACCCTTATGAGGCTTAGGGACACTACAAAAGAAATATAAATAATAAATACTCATTAGAGTCTCAAGTGGTGTTTTCTATAAAAAAAAAACTGGATCCATTTCAGGTTTCTTAAAAAAAACGCCAGCAATGAACTCGGTTAATGAGGATGATTTATACCTTGTACTTCATACTAACTTTTTACTAAACTTGTACTTCATATTATCGTTATACTTCATACTAACTGCAAACATTTTTCTTACTTTATACTTCTTAGAAACTCTGTAATTAATACTAACTTCATTCTAACTTTTTGCTTCACATTAACATTTCATACTTACTCTAAACTTCGTTCCAACTTCATACTTCATACTAACTCTAAACTTCATTCTAACTTTATACTTCACACAAACATCGTAATAACTGTTCACTTCAAACTTCATACATACTTCGCACTAACTAGACGCTTCATACTAACTACAAACTTCATTCAAACCTTGCACTTCATACAAACTTCGGACTAACTTTGTTCTTTCGAATTAACGTTATGCTTCATAGTAATTGCGTATTTAATCCAAACTCAATTTTAACTTTATACTTCATAAAATTTCGTAATAGCTTCATGCTTCACATCAACTTAATACTTCATACTAACTTCAAACTTCATTCTAACTTTTCGCATCATAAAAACTTCGCAATAACTTTATACTTCCGAATAATTTTGTACCAACGTTAAACTTCACATTAGCATTTCATACTTACCAAAAACTTTATTCTAAATCTAGGGGTAATAATAACTTCGTACTAACTTGATACTTCATACAAACTTTTTACTATGTTTATCTTTCATACTAACCCCAAAGTTCACTCTAAGTCTAAACTTCATACAAACTTCGTAGTAACTTCATACTTCACATAAACTTTATACTTAATACTAACTTCATTTTAACTTTATACTTCACATTAACATTTCATACTTACTCTAAACTTCTTTCCAACTTCATACTTCATACTAACTCTAAACTTCATTCTAACTTTAAACTTCATACAAACTTCGTAATAACTGTTCACTTCGAACGTCATACTTCATACATACTTCGCACTAACTGGACGCTTCATACTAACTACAAACTTCATTCAAACCTTGTACTTCATACAAACTTCGGACTAACTTTGTTCTTTCGAATTAACGTTATGCTTCATAGTAATTGCGTATTTAATCCAAACTTAATTTTAACTTTATACTTCATAAAATTTCGTAATAGCTTCATGCTTCACAGCAACTTTACACTGCATACTAACTCGAAACTTCATTTAAAAACTTCATTCCTACTTCATACTTCACACAAGCTTTTTAATAACTTTATACTTCGAACTAACTTTATATACTTTATTCTAACTTCTTACTAATTTTATACTTCACATTAACAGATCATATTTACTTTAAACTTCGTTCAAACCTCATACTTCATACATATTTCCCACTAATTTTATACTTCATTCAAACTCTTCACTTTATACAAACTTCGTTCTAACTTTGTACTTCAAATTAAAGTTATACTTCATAGTAACTACGCATTAAATTCAA
>NC_046659.1:161701054-161714080 GCF_010883055.1 Belonocnema kinseyi
CATAACTTTTAACTTCAAATTAAATCTATACTTTATACAGACTGCGCACTAACCCCAAACTTCATTCTAACTTTATACTTAATGCAAACTATTTAATAACTTTTTACTTCACATAAATTTTATCTTCATACTTTTTTCATTCGAAGTGTATACTTCATACAAACTTCTTAATAATTTTTTACTTCGCACTAACTTTATACTTCATAATAAATGCGTACTAACCCCAAACTTTATTTTAACTTCATACTTCATAAAAACTTCATAATAATTTTTTTACCTTACATAAACTTTATACTTTGAACTAAATCTTTGTTAATTGTTTGATAAGAAAATTTTTGAACTGAGACAATTTTTTGATTGTTTAAAAAATAATTTTTCTTTAATTTTATCTTTAAACAATTTTCGACTAACCGCAATAAAAATATCCTTGCTATTGTGACTTCCTTAACTATCGTCCTCATACCATTAATTATGAATCAATCTCATATGCACGCGCGCTAGGCGCGTGTTCAAATCCTTGATTTTACATTTTTACATTCTCATTATTTATGATTTAGAAAGTATTAGAATTGTTTGAAATTGAACTCCATTGTTTCTCAACGGATCTTCACGATATGAGACCCATTGAATCCGAAAATCAAGTTTTGGCAATGGCCTCTGTCCGTCCATTTGTCCGTCCGTGTCCGTAAACAGGATAAATCTGGTAGAAAATGAACGGATAAAATCGAGATTTGCACACGTTTTTATATCCTAATAAAAAGGACGTGTTTGTTAATCGGCCATTTTGGATAAAAATTCCAAAATTTTTAACATTTTCAAAATTATTGGGAACTTTTTTTTTAATTTAAAAATTTTCTGCGTGGCTTTTTGTAGTATTCAGAAATCCAAAACATGTATCCTAATAATGACTTTAAAAAAATAATAATACGCAGAGTTATAGCATTTATGAAATTTCAAGAATCAGACGAGAATCAAAATTTTGATGCCAAACAACGCAGGATATGTAAAAGGTCATGAGAAGACATACGTTGATTTTGTTAAATCCTATAAGAATATCATAAAAACTTTTTGGATTTTTTAAAAAAATCGAAGATTCAAATTTTAATCGAACCGCAAATGATAAAAGATAAAAAATTACATTTTGCGCTCAAGACATTCAGGACATTAGTTATAAAAAAAATCATTTAAGACAAATTCTGCACCTTAAATACATCTACGAATTTTCTAACTGAACTCGCCGTTTTGTTTTTATTTATCGAAATTTGTATGGAGAAAATCGAAAGTTCAAATTTTGAGTCAATAAGCGACGGGAAATTTGGGGAAAACTTTTTGGAGGGTTTTCTTCAGCGTGTAAAAATTTTTACAACATTTCCGCCTGCCATTTTTTAACGAAACTCCTCGTTTTTCATTTATTTATCGAAATTGATTCCACAAGTAAAAAATGTAAAATAAAACTTTTAGTACACCTACATTAAAATAAATTTTGAAATACGTGACTAAGAAAATTTCCAAAGTAAACCCTGAGGGAAAAAAGAATTAAATTTGTTTATGATTTTTTTTAAAACAGGTAAGTTCTAAATTTCTTAATCCGAAGGTTTACAATTTCCAAGATAAAAACATTTCGTGATAATAAAAAACAACAAGACGAATTCAGATATTTTTATTTGCTAAAATTTTAAGACCCGAAATTTCGAACTAAAAAAACGTTAAATATTTTCAAATTGAATCTGCGTGTATATGAAAGAAAATTTAATCTTCAGAGATAAGAAATCTTACATTTTTTCTGTTCTTATGGGAATTTAAAATTTCAGTAATTTACTCAGTTCGGGAATTGAAACATTTTTCTTAATTAGTAAATTCGGGATTTGGAAATTGCGAGATATTTAAAATTTGCATTTTAAGACTTCGATACTAATTCAGTTTTGTAGATTGAATGATTTTTATAATTTGGAATTTCTGAATTTTAAAATTTAAAATTTCCAAAATTCTTAAATGCCCGTAAAATAAAAAATGTTGTGGTCTTGCACACCTAGTTAGAATTCGAGAATTCTCAACTATTATTAGGTTTTTTAAAAATTAAATCTGACTAGAAAATATTATTTGAACAGATACAAAATGTTAAGTATATTTTGTAATTTTGCTTTAATTGCAATTTTGGTAGTTTACTGATTTCAGGAATTGAAAATTGCGTGATTTCGAAAATTCGGGTTTTAAAATTTAGACACTTACAAAATTTTCGGAATTTCATTGTTTCTGTTTTTTGAATTTATTAATTCTTCTGTTTTCATCAACTTCCACTTTCGGAATATTTACTAGAATCAAAGGGAAAAAACAATTTTTATTAAATTCCGTTTTTTGTAATCAAAAAGAAACCAGAAATATTCAGAAATACCCGAACCAACTTTCTACCTTACTGACATTTTTTGTATTTCCCAACTTATTTTCACATAAAGCAAATGTGTATAAATATTAAAAAATTTTTTTTGTAAATAATTTTTTCATAATTATTATAATTCATGGCCAGGCCCAACTTCCTTAGTGCTTCTTATTTATTGTCTCAAATTTTCAACTCGATGTGACTCTTCATGTGAAAATAAGTTGGGAAATAAAAAAAGTGTCGGTGTGGTAGGAATCTAGTCACGTGACCCACTCTTCACATTGCCTCAATTGTAAGATTTTTCTATTTCCAATTTTTTTATTTTCTCGAGAATTTAAAATTTCGTAAATTTAATAATTTTTCGAAGTTTTCAAATTTTCCATTCATACCATTTTTCAATTGGAAATTGCGGTATTTTGAACATTCGGGTTTTAACATTTCGATAATACGAAAATTCCATGAATTCTGCAATTTTGTTTAATAATATATGTTACAATAAATTTATTAATTTCGGCCTTTGATGACCGCTTTCTTGGGTTTGCTTTTTTTCGGTCATTTCGAGATTAGAAAATTTGAATTATTCGGAATTTTCCTATTTTCATATTTTTCGACATTCATGACTTTGATTTTTTGTTTGAAATATGTATTTAAAATAATTTTTTTTAATATATAAATTTATCAAACTTCTAATAATTTAAACTTAAAATTGAATTTTATATAATTCGAGGTTCATTCTTTCCTTTTGTTTCGCAACAAAAAAAATTAATTCAATCCTGCCAGTTAAACCAAATATTGAAAATCATCAGAAATATAATTTAAAGTTTCTTTTTTTGGCACTGTTGGCGTATTTTTATATTTAATTTTTTAAATTATATATATAACATTGTATTTGTTATACGCAATTGTCCTAGGGATTGAAAGCAATTCATCAATTAATTAAGAAAAATAGTAGTAGGCTAAAAAAATAAATTGTTCCAAAAATGAATGCCATGAAACGTAATAGCTCCCCATATAAGAGGGGGGAGCCAAATGTTTTCTCAGAAAACAGTTTTGAATTTAATTATAATATTCAAAAGAAATTTTGAATCAGGAAAACAATCACCATTTTAATTTTTCTAAAAAACACACAATAAATTTTTTTTTACCTTTAGAGCTATGTTCTTCTGGATTCAAAAATTTATTTCGATGGATTTAAAATTTCGGAAATTAGTAAATTTAGTGGAAGTAAAATAAGTAAATAGTTCTGATTTGTTAGAATAATATTTTATTTGATTCGGTAATTTAGACGTTCGGAAATTTAAAATTTCGGGATTTTCAAAATTATTGTTCTAAAATTTTGGTGATTGCCTAATTTAGAAAATTATTTATTATAATATTATTTTACAAAATAAACATTTGACATCATTTCTATGAGACAACTGAAAAATCTAAAAAAATTAAATTCCTGACTGTGAAATTCCCAAAAAAAAAATATTTAATATAGAAAATTTCCGAATTTATAATATCGCCCAAAAGTTGAAATTCCCGGCAGTTTAAGACATTACCGAATTTGATTATTTGCGATAATAGGTAATTCCCAAAAAATTGCTTTGAAAATGTCTACCAATTTTTGTTAATAACAAAATAATAAAATATCTCGCATATATAAAAGATATTTTTTAGATTTTTTCTTTTGACGAAGGAATATAGAAAAAATTTTAACGGTATGGTACTTTCTCTATTACGTCTTATATCTCTATTGAATTTTCACTGTTCTTTCAAAAATTGTGATCTAATTTTTCTTATTAAGTCCTCAAAGTGAATTGTCCAAAATATTATCAAACATTTTTTTCTTACTCAAAAAGCAAAAATGGGGTAGGGGCAAAGAACCCATTTTTTAAACAAGATAATTTTTGAGAAAACTGTGATTAGTCGTATTTTTATTTTTCAAGCCACCTATGGGACATTCTGTGAAGCTCATTGTAATCAAAACAGAAATCTACCATTACCCATAAACGTTCGATTCTTCCAGCGGGTTTTCTTCCATATGAATGGAGCACAAGTATCCACATCTGATAAGCAAAATATAAATTTATCTTCTGCAAAAAGGAAACATTTTCTGCAGTTACTTGTGATAAGATTAATAATTTTTGTATTTTTAAATTTCATTATTGATTTTCTTAAACTATCAAAACAGGAAATTTATTTCCACATAGAATCAAATATTGTTAATATTAATTTATTAAAATTACGGATAAATTATATGAAAATATTATTTATATAAATATAATTTATATTTTACAAAAAATTATTTTCTAAAAAATAAATTTACACTTTGGAGATCAAAACTGTTAATGTAAAAAAAGATTTTTTTCAATAGATTTTAAACTCCTTTAGGGACGAAATTTTATAAAAAATTTATTTCATAATTTTTATAAAATATCAAACAATTAAGCAAAACATATGAAAAAAAAAACAAGAATTTCTAAGCAAATAGTCGAATTCCCATTTCAAAAAGATCAATTTTTAACAAAAAATGGAAGAATGATATTTTCATTTGAAATAATTAGTTTTTCACCAAGAGAAAATTATTTTTCGACAAAATAGTTCAGTTTTCAACCGAAGTGATAAATTTTTGATAAAAAATAAAAATTCGAAACAAAAAGTGTAACAGTTGATATTTTCAAGAAATTATATTTGCAGTCGTAACCAAAAACGCCTAATTTTCAAACAAAAAAGAGAAATTTGCAACAAAAGTTTTTTTTTCACCAAGGAAAGATTTTTCAGTCAATAAAGAACAAAATCTGATTCAAAATTTTGAGTTTTTATGTGGTTTTTCCAATAAAAAACATCAATTTCCCAACAAAAATTAAATAGCTACATTTTCAATCAAAATATTCATTTTTACCACAAAAGAAACTTTTTAATAATATAGTTCGTTTTAAGATAAAATAAATTAATTATTCACAAAATAGTTAAATTTTCAACCAAGAAGATGAAATACCTACAGAAAAAAATTTCGACAAATAAAGTCGAATAGATGAATTTTTATATAAAAAATTTTCGTTTAAAATGATAAAGTTTCGAGGAAAAACGAATAACTTTGAACAAAATACATGAACTTTCAACAAAGCTTTGCATTTTCATATTTCTTAAATTTTAATAAAGATTCAACATAATAGTAGTTAAATTTTTAAACAAAGAAATTAATTTTCAACCAGAAAGATTAATTTCCAACAAAATTTTGAATTTTTAAATAAAGATTCTGCTTAATAGTTACATTTTTAACCAGAAAGATGAATTTTTAAGTAAATAAATGAATTTTAAATCAAGTTTTGAAATGCTTTGACTAAAAAAATTAATTTCTATACAGAAAGTTTAATTTTTAACAAAATACATGAAATTTCATGCAAAATTGGAAATTTTAAATTTAATAATAAACCTAATAGTTAAATTTTTAACGAAAGCAATCTGTTTTCAACTAGAAAGAATAATTTTCAATAAAATGCATACATTTTCAACCCAAGGTTTAAATTTTTAATAAATATCAAACCTGATAGTTAAATTTGGTACCAAAGAAATGAATTTCCGACTATAAAATTCCATTTTAAATCAAAGACATAAATTTTTAACCAGAAAGATTGGGTTTAAAACAAATTTTTAATTCTTAAATAAAGTTTCAACCTAATAGTTAAGTTTTCAGTCACAGAAATGAATTTTCAACCAGAAAGATTACTTCTGTACCAGGAAATATTAATTTTTAACAAACTACATAAATTTCTAACGAAATATTGAATTTTTAAAGGAATGTTTAGTCTAAAAATCAAATTATCAACACTGCATACGAATTTTTAAACAAAACGGTGAATTAGTCATTAAGCCGATTCATATTTTACCAGAAAAGACAAAGTTTAAGAAAAATACAGAAATTTTCAACCAAACCGTTAAATTTTCAACCGAAGAAGATAAATTTCCAGCCAGACATGGAATAATTTAATTTTTAAATGAGAAAATGAATTTACTACAGCTGAAATTCATCAAAATATTGAATATTTAAAAAAAGTAAAAGGGGTTTCAAATAAAATGATGAACCGTTAACCAAAGAAATGCATTTTTAACAATTTAACTCCACTCTCAACTAATTATTTGAATTTTAAATCAAGATAGGCTTTTCATTCGCATTTATATTAGAAGCAAAATCCTGAAGTCAACGTAACAGGATGGTTCAAACAGGGCCTGAGATTATTCAAATACCCTGTAAATTTCAGATTTTTCTTTTTTTTTTAGCGGTATTCATGTTGAAAAATATAATTTTCAATAGAAATAGGAAATATTGACCATTTGTATTAAGTTTTGGTCTCCATCATTTTTATTGGAATGTAAATGTAAATAATGCAATGAAAATGTAGAAAAATGGATATTTGTACGAGGGGTGTTCAAAAAGTAAGATTTCCTAGTCTGCCGTTTTGCCCCAGCGCCATCTAGCGAGCTGGGACCGAACCTAGTTTTAGTTTTGGATATACATATTTTATCGAGAGAATCGGAGAAGTTCATGATGAGCAGCGTACAGGCAGGCCAAAAACCGCCATTACAGATGACGCAGTCGCAGAAGTCGAAAAAATCATTTTGGCGGATAGGCGCTTTACAATTGACAAAATGTTGGACTCAATTCCTCCTGAAATCGATATTTGTCAGCGTGAATTTCGTTGCCATTAAGCCCTTTTGCAGTTAAAAAGCGAATAACTGCACGCAACTCACAAGTGGACACGTTTTCGGTTTTTCACAGGTAGCTCCATGGTTTCCGAGCCGGTTCTCATGAAAAAAAAATTTTCGGCAGCTAAGACCGATTCCGCTCTTATCGACATATCCTAAACTAAAACTATGTTCGGTCCCAGTTCGCTAGATGGCGCTGGGGCAAAACGGCATACTAGGGAAACTTAGATGTTAAAGTTTTCTTATTGTTTAACTTGATGAACAGTTTATCCGGAAATATCTTGAAAATGTATTGCTTCAAAGTTTTGAAATTTTCAAAAAAATAATGAAAATACGTTGTCAGATTATTCTAAAAACCGCATAGATGATGTTATATGAATTGTACTTTTATGTATTTTGTGATAATAAAAAGCTAGTCATTAATCCTTATACCAAATTTTGAGCTTACAACTTTCCTGTATAGTGTTGAAATAAAGAATTTTACAGTTTAAAATAATGAAATTAAATATTAATTTCTAAAACTTTGTTCAGTATTATCTTTTAATCAAAGCAATGTTTTTTTTAGAGAAATAATATTAAGCTCAAAATTTCTTCAATTCAAGGAAAAGAAACAATATTTTTTTTAATTAAACTATTTTTACTTTGCACTATTGCAAAAAGTTTATGAAACCACTTTCTAAATTTAAAAAAATCTCTGGATTAATTGACTGAAGGCATCGATTCGAAAAATATTATTTAAATATTTTTGTCGTGAATGAAAAATTTCATAAATGTACGGATAAATTAGCAGTCGCAAAAGAAAATGAAACTACCTAAAATAGTCATCTATGCTCGAATAATATAAAAAAATAAATAAAAAAATTGGAGAATTAAATTTAAATTAAAAGATATATTTTATTTTTCTGATTTAATTCCTATTACTTTTTTTAGTTGTATTTCAACATTTTAAATAAATTACAGTAAAACAATTATAAGACACTGCTTTCATTGTTTATGGTTTAATATTATATTTTTCGCTGAAAAGGAGTTGAGGTTAGAGGATGGTGATTTAATTTTTTGGATTCTTTAGAAAACACAATTATTTCAAGGTTAGAAAATAAGTAAAAGTAGGTAATAATTCTTCTTTTTTTAATTCAAAATCAATTATAGTAACTATGTCGGTAACAGAAGAATAGTTAAAAAATTGAAATATCTCTTTTACATTTATGCAGTATGCACGATACAAAATAAAATATTATGCAGAAAGACAAAAATCCTGAAATATTTCTTTGGGCCGAAATTAGGAATTTCGGTAATCGACTTATTTCAGGAACTTCAAATTTCCGAATTTTGACCATTCTGATGTTAATACAAATTTTCAATATTTTTCAACATCAGAGATTTTTATTTTTCGCCAAAATTATATGACTTCATAAAGAAAGGTTTCAAATTTTTTATCTTGGAAGTTTTCAGGGTATCTTAACCTCGATCTGACAGGCTTAAAATTTTCTTCGGGTGTCCGTTCACCACACATGTGTCTTTAGATTGCATCGGATATGAACGGATCAAATGTGATAGGAACAAATCGAATTGAAACGGATTGAATAGGATGAGATTGGTTAGGACCGGATAGTGCCGTATATGACCGAACAGGATTGGGCGGGATAGGACCGGGTAAGACCAGTTAGGACCTGATAGGACCAGATAGGACCTGATAGGACCAGATAGGACCGTATAGGATCGAATAGGATAGGATCAGACTTTGAATAATTCATTGCTGTGTTGACTGTCTAATGTTTGCGAGGGTATCTAAATATTTTGCCCACTCGATATGGTGTATGTACAGGAAACATTTTGGCTAGAAGCAACCCCATCTCGATTGGCACTTGGAGAGCCTCATCTATTGACACTCGCAGTACACCACGACCTTCATATTCCTTATAAACTCCTTGAAGAATATTACCTTCAAAGAATCCAACAATGGCACCATTCTCATCTGATAGGACCCTACGAGATTTCACGATTGTTGGAATCGGGCGATGTTCACCATTCGTGTCTAGCGTGAAATAATTCAATTGAAATTCGAATCCTTTTACAACTTCGGAGCCCTCGGGTAGAGGTAGAGGAAGAACTGTTGATGGTGATGAACCACGATTGTTACGATTCTCAAGACAGCAAATAGGTCCGAGATTATCTCTTATACGAATCCCTATTCCCTTGACCTGCGAACTTAATTCTGTAAACAAAAATTCGACTAGATGCATTTTTTTTATTCTCCTAATGCCTTAAGGCCATGTGATGAGTGGGTCACGTGACCAGATTCCTACCTTACCACCATCTTTCTTATTTCCCAACTTATTTGCACACGTAGCGCCAAATCCAGTTGAAAATTTGGGATAATAAATAAGAAGCCCCAAGAAAGGTGGGTCTGGTCCTAAATTTTTGGAATTATGAAAAAAGCAAAAAAAAGTATTTACCACAAAAAACTTTTTTCATAATTATACAAATTTAGGACCAGACCCACCATTCTTAGTGCCTCTTGTTTAGTATCCGAAATTTTCAACTCGATGTGGCGGTTCGTGTGATAATAAGTTGGGAAATAAAAAAAGTGCCGGTAAGGTAGGAATCTGGTCACGTGACCCCCTCATCACATGGCCTTAAATCCTACCAGTTTCTTCAATTATCGTAATTCTTTAAATTGTTTTTCATTTATCTCAATTTGAAGTAATATTTTCTATTTCATACATTCTCTAATAGTCCTGCATTTTTAGGATTAAAATAATTCAAAAAATTCTGAAAATTCAAGGAATTTCAATAATTTCCAGAATTCTCAGAATGCAAGGAATTCTAGGAATTGCAGAAAATTTAAAAGTTCAATCAATTTTAAACATTGAAAAAATGGAAAGACAGAAATTACGAAAAATCAGAGATTTCCAGGAATTTCAGCAATTTAAAGTATTCTTGTCAAATTTTTGGAATGATTAGGATTCCTGAAATTTTCAGAATGTCTGGAATTCTCGAATTGACCAAACTTTTGAAATTTTTAGAATTCCAAGATTTCTAAGCACTATAATAATTTAAGGAATTCTGAAAATTTCAGGAATTACTAGAATTTAAGTAATTACAAGAATTTCAAAAATTCAAGGAATTCCAAGAATCTTAGAATTTTTTGAAATTCTACTTATTTAATGAATATCAACTCAACTACAATAATTCTAGGAATTCTCCTAAATTAACCAATTCCAAAAATTCCAGGGACTCTATTAAATTAATTAATGCTAATAATTCCAGGAATTCTAGCAATCTAATGAATTGCAATAATTCTGGGAATTCTACTCAATTCATTTCAACAATTCTGGGATTTTTACCAATTGAGTGAATTCCAAGAACTCCAAAAATTCTATGAAATCTTGGAATTCTAGAAATTATAAAAATTTAATAAATTCTACGAACTTTAGATTCTTTAAATGTTATACGTATTCTAATAATTTAAAGAATTTCTATGATTGAAGCAATTCGGGTAATTCTAAAAATCCAAGGAATTAAAGTAATTTAAGAAATTAATAGATTTCCAAGAATTCAAGGAATTTAAAAAATTCTACGAATAAGAAAAATTCAAGGAATTTAAAGAATTCTAAGATTTCGAGGAATTTAAAGAATTACAAGTATTGAAGAAACTTCAAGAACCCCAAAAATTCAAAGAATTTGAGGAATTCCAATTATTCAAATATTTTCTAGAATTTAATGAATTTACAGAATTTTATGAATTTTAAAATTTTCTAAAATTTGTGGAATTATAAAAATATAAGGAACTTAAAGAATTCAAGGGATTTAACGAATTCGAGAAATTCGAAAAATTCCAGGAATTCCTGTATTTTAATAATTCAAGTAATTTTGCAAATTCAAGAAATTAAGAAAACTAATTTAATTAAGTTCAAATTCTATTCAAGCATTGTTTCAGTCTAAAACATTTAATTTTTGAGTAATATAATTTGAGATTTATTCCTTAGAAAAAATAATTATCAGATTCAGTAATCGTCCCCTAAAAAGCAAGATGATTCCAAAATTCGAAAAATCAAATCTCCAACACTGGAAAATTCCTTAAAATTAACACTTCTGAAAGTTTTCTGATATTATCGAATTGGAAAATTTCCTCGAAAGAAAATGGTTCATGTTAGATTTTTTATAATATACGTAATTTTATTTCGAGAATTTCATTTTTTCGAATTTTTTTGTTGCTACGGTTCTGTAAGTGGATAGTCTAATATTTCAAACGTCATTCAAACAGTGATAAAGAGGGCAGTATTGTCTGCCAATGTGCCCTCTACATTATGAATTTTTGTTTTTTAAGCTAGTGTTTCTTTAACTAAAATTGCAATTTCAGACAAATAAGACTGAGATAATCCCAAACTGGTAGAAGATTTAAAATATTCTTCAAATTATAATTATTTTTATTGCAACAAAAAATTTAGTGAAAAGCGTAAACGCAGCGTAAATTGTTTAGGAATTATTGAATTTGAATTTTCACAAAAAACATTCCAAATGTTTAAAATATTGTTATTATTGTTGAAATTATAATAATTTATGTTAAAAATACCAATATTTAAAACAAAATTCAATATCTCCTCAAATTGATACAATAGTATGAATTTTCTGTAAAATATAATTTTTTTAATAAAAATTTTAATTTACGAAAACTAAGACAAGCATTCAAAAATTTTGAATCTTCTTTGGAATCTAAAGTGATTTTAATGTAAATTCTAACTGCCGACGGAATAACTTTCACTAAAAATCAGTGACATCTCCCTGATTTTATTTCAGATAGCACTGAAGAGTAATAATAATTAAAATGTTCATTTAATTCCTTTAAGCTTTTCTATGATTTTTCTCACCAAAAGCGATTTTTTGCAGAATTTTCAAAAATTTTATTTCAATATATAAATTAACATACGCCAGTTTCTCAGACACAATTTTACAATACTTACCAATGGAATTTAGGACAACGACCAAATTCAAGACCAGAGGGCAGAGGTTCCTCATTTTTCCAAAGTTTAGGGAAAACTGATAAAAGCATAAATTTGAGAAGAGTCCAACTAACAAATTTTCTGATTTTTTATACATGCAAGCTTTTTTGAACTATTTGTCTTTTTCTCTTCCCAAGCATAGATCATAAAAGTCTTATCTGTTAATTTCGATGACGTAACAAATTTTCGTCAACATTGCATAATTTCTTCAGTATTTTAATCCATTTGCACGTGTGTTATAATTTTATCTTGAAAAACTCATATTGAATTTAGATATGACACATAGTTACTTACATTTAATTAAATTAAAGAACCAAGATTTTACGTTCAAAAATAGATCACAATTTAATTGTCAAGTCATTTTTTATCAGATTCGTGGAGAAACTTGATTTGTTCAATTACAAATGCCTGATGTAGATAATTGTTAAACAAATTTTTTTATTAATGAAAAAAATAATAACTATCATTTATTGAATGTCCAAACTCTTTTTGTCTATAAATTAATCAGATTTAGAGCGTCGTATTAAATTTTGGAAAAATTTGGCTCTGCAAATGTTAATCCATTTTTTTTTTTTATTAAGAAAAACCAAAATATGTTACATATTCACAAGAATTCTGTATAGATTTTTTTTCTGGTGAAGTAGTATAGAAAAATGAGTAAGAAATTATTAGAAGAGAATAAAATTAACAAAAATTGTACACAAGGAATTCGCGGAATTAATCGAATTCAATAAATTTACGGAATTCATGAAGTTCGCGGAATTCACGGAATTCATAGAATTTAAGGAAAATTAAAGTAATTTGACGTATTTGCAGAATTTATGAAATTCACGGAATACATGGAATTCACGGATTCAATAAATTCATGAAAATCACAGAATTCATTAAATTAAAGAAATTCGTAAAATTAAAAAAATTCACGAAATCTGTGGAATTCATGAAATTCGCGGAGTT
>NC_046659.1:161714180-161727209 GCF_010883055.1 Belonocnema kinseyi
TTCACAAAATTCATGGATTTCATAGAATTGAAGAAATTCACGAAATTTGTGGCATTCACAGAATTTATGGAATTCACGGAAGACATGGAATTCACGAATTCAGAGAATTCATTAAAATCACATAATGAATTAAATTAAAGGAATTTGTGGAATTGAAGGAATTCACAAAATCTATGGAATTCATGAAATTCGTGGAGTTAATGGAATTCAAGAAATTCATGGAATTGAACAAATTCACTGAATTTTTGTAATTCAAGGAATTATTATAATTCTGGAGATTTACTAAAATCGCGCAATTCACTGGGTTTTCTGAGTTTACAGAATTCATCGAATTTATGGAATTCACGAAATTCATGGAGTTCACGGAATTGATTGAATTCATGGAATTCATAGAATTTACGGAATTAATAGTATTCCTGTAATTCAAGAATTTAAAGAATTTATGGTTTCAAGGAATTCCGGGGATTCAAGGAACAAATGGAATTCAAGCAATTCGCGTAAGTCAAGACATTCACTGGATTTATGGTATTCACAGAATTTATAGGATCCCCGAAATCCCGTAACTTCCATAAATCTGGTGAATTTCGAGAATCTCGAGGATTCCATTAATACCGTAAATTCCACGAATTATGTGAATCCCATACATTTCGTGAAGTCCATGAATTCAGTGAATTTCGTGAATTTCTTCAATTTCATGAATTGCGTACGTTCCGTTACATTCCGTAAGTTCTCTCGATTCCGTAAATTCTTTGATTTTCGTGATTTCCGTGAACTCATGGATTGCATAAGTTCCGTGAATTTCTTAATTTCCTTGGAATTCCATGAATTTCGTGATTTCCATGAATTCCTTAAATTCCTTGTATTCCGTAAATTCCATAAATTTCATCAATTCTTCGAATTTCATGAAATCAGTGAATTCCTTGAATTCTGTAATTTTCGTGAATTCTTTAAATTCTATGAATTCCTTTAATTCCTTGAATTCCTTAAATATGCTTGATATATACTATATATTAACAAAAATTTTGGCTCCATCAGAATATTTCTTTCTTTGGCTGGAACAAGTTTTTTTTTAGAAATGATTTACATTTTTTTTTAATTTTTCGCTACAACCACTGGTTCATAGTATTAGAAAAATTCTTCTTGCAGTTAAAAAATAAAATTGTGGGAGGGTGGAGAATACTATTTTTAAACAACAATACTTCTCGAAAAAATTCGGTGAGTCGATATTTTACTTTTTTCAAGACACCTATGGGACATTCTGTGAAGCTCATGGTAGCCAAAACAGAAATCTACTATGCCCACAAATGTTCAATTCTTTCAGCCAATTTTTTTTCTTATCAATAGAGTACAATTATCCACTACTGATGAATGAAATATAAATTTATCTTCTGCAAAAAAGACATATTTTCCGCCGTTCATTGTTATCAGAATGGTAACTGTCGGAATTAAAAAACTTCATTATTGATTTTATAAAACTAAAAATACGACACTTATTCCTACCTAAAATCAAATATTATTTTCTTATCCAACTTTTGAGGGAAATGGTTCAATATTTTGAAATTTTTTTTAAACTTTAGAATCAAAAATAATTATACAATGAGGTTATTTTCACTAATCTAGGAGATGACTCGACATTTTTGCAATGGTCCAAAATTTTTAAATATTTGAGCTAGTTTATGTCAATGAATTGTGTATTTAAAATTTATTTGAAAATTTATATTTATTTAGATGTTTCTGTAAAGAGAGTATTAGCTCTAGATTTTTTTAAACACAAGATTCACAAAAATATTTTTAATGAAAGAGTGATCACAAGCAGAATCAAAAAATGTAATCAATACCAAAATTTTAAATTTTCATATTTTACTTCTAGAACATTCAAATTCACAAATTTATCTAATCCTAGAAAATAGCAAGTGACTCCTATTGCTTAGGTATTTCCAGATTGTAACGTTAAACATTAAACTGTTTTAATTTGGAAGTCTTAATCTTAACAAAATGCAAACAACCGATTGAAAAATAGACGAATAAATTAAAACCGAATATTTATAAATAAACAATTTGAAACTGAATTTTTTGACATGGAAATCCTTGAATCGTTAAAATTTTGAAAAGCTTTTGAGCTTTGAAAGTTACTATTTTTATTGTTATTTATAAAAAAAAAGTTTAAATTGGAAATGAAATGGTTGAATTTTGGTGTTTAAATGGCAATTGAACACTTACTATTTTTAGAAAAAAATTGATTAATTTTAAGAGATATTTAGAAGTTTAAAAAAGATTAAAAATTAATTTATGACCTGAAATGATTTCAAATAATTTAAACTGAGTTTATACCAACAAAATTCGGCTATTCGTACCGAAATTTCGGAACAAATAACTACAGAGTAATTTAAAAAAATATCCATTTTTGCAGATTTAAAAAAAGTAAGATTCCTATGGAAATTGGAAATAATTGTTCATTTTGGAATATTATTTCAAAGGAATATTCAAAAAGATTTTCAAAAAATTTCAAAATTGTTAGAAGAGAATCCAAAATATGTCAACAAGACTTTTAAAAAATTGCAGAATTTTCTAAAACTTGTAGGCAAAATTCTATTAATTTCCAAAGACATTAAAAAGTTCTAACCAAATTTTTTTAATAATTTTAAAGCAGCATAAATTCAAACAACTTCTAGAATTTAATCTGAATCTATGTACTCATTAATGTTTAAAAGTTAAAAATTCTCGATTTTGCAGTTTATCTGCATTTAATTTAAAATTGTTCAATTGAAAAGTGTTGTAACCTTCCATTTCTTACGTGTAAATTATTGAGCAATTGAACAGAAAAATTGTTAATTAAAAAACTTTGAAACTTCAACTTCATAAGTTTAAAATTCAAGAGTTCCGTTTTGAGTGTTTTAATTTGTAGATTATTTTTATTACTGCAAATGGAAAAATGATTAGTTTTAGAGTTCGAATTGTATAATTTTATTAATCGTAAAAAATGTTTTCAAGCCGCGAAATGACCGGGATTTTTTTTCTTCTCTTAAAATGACCACACTCTGTTTATCTAATGATTAAGTCATTTTTTTACTGATTAATATCCTATTATTATTTAAGTCGTATTTCAACATTTTTATTAAATTTCGGTAGAAGAGCACTGCTGGTATGCTTTATACTTTATGGTGTAATATAATATTTCTCGCGAAAAAGCAGAAAAGGTTAGAGAATGGTAATACGTCAATGAAGTAATGGGCTTTATGGAAATAAAAACAAGGTGCGTAAGTGCATTGAAAATTTATATACTTTTTGGATTTTTTCAGAAAACACAATTACACCAAACTCCCGATTTTAGTCACCCCGCTCTCAACCTTCCTAGAACTGCTGGCTCACGCAGTTTCTCAGTGGAGTAGAGCGAGAGCAGTTGCGACATTATATATATAGATATATATTCCAATTGGAAACAAGTCAGGCGGCACTCACTGTTGACGTTTCTGTCCCCCCAAAATCAGTCCAAGGCCATTTGAAGGCAACCCTCAACACTTGACTGAAAGCGAGAGTTTCTTTGTATTTCAAGTTTACAATATATAGTGTGGATCTCTCCATGTACCGCTCAAGTCGTAAGGCATATAGTCAGGAAACACTGCTTTTTCAGTATCATTCATGCAGATTTGTTCATCGCCTCGACTAACCTCAGGTATTTTAGCCCTTGCCATAACGAGATAATACGATCATATTCAATAAATTACAAGAATTCCAAGAATTTTTTTAATTCAAGCCATTTTTAGAATGCCAGGAATTCTAGAAATTTCTAGAGATAAAGGATTTTTAGAATTTCAAGAATTTTCAGAATTCCAGGAATTCTAAAACTCTAAGAAACTTCAGCAATTTTACAAATTCAAAAAAATTTATAAATTAAAATTTTTTAACAATTTCCAGGAATTCCGCTAAATCAAGGACTTATAAAAATTCAAGTAATTCTAGAAATTCTAAAAATTAAAGGAATCCCATGTTCTCAAAAATTTTAAAGAATTCTAAGCATGACAATTACACGTGACCAGGAGCAAAAAATTTATGTATCCAATCCTTCCACAATCTTTTAAATTCCTTAACATTTTTTGAATTCTCTGAATTCTTCTAATACCCGAATTCCAAGAATCTGAGAAATCTCAAGAATTTCAAGAATAAAAGGTATAAGTTGCGAGGAAAAGGTTTGTTTTTCATGAAAAAAATGGTTAATAACCCGAAATATTTTATTTAACAATTTTCATTTCTTGCAAAAAAAATCTGTCTATAAAACTTCTTAGCAATTGAAAAAAATACGTTCCTAATTAATGATAGCTTCATTTTTTGGTGAAAAGAATCCCTACAACTTGACATTTTCTCATGTTTTAAAAAAAATCGGTTGTCACTTAAATAATGAAAATTATCGGGAAATGACCTATAATTCACGCTTCATTAACATTTTTCTGTAAATAAATTCAATTTTCTATCACTTTCTTTACTTCTTAAGAATTCGAGAAGGTAGTTGTAGATAATATTTTCAACAAAAACTATCACTTATTAGGATCATTTTATTTTTTAAATTTTGTAAGAAGCGATATAAACCAAAAAACTTTTATAAGAAATGATAACTTTTGAATCAAATATTTCTGGTTATTTAACATATTATTTACAGAATATAATAAATTTTTATTTTAATTATGATTCATTAATTTCGATCTAATGGATATTCTTATAAGTTGAAATGCCATTTCTTATAATAAACAAAAAAATATATTTTATAGCATTTTAAACTGCGCGCGATTAGCAACCAATTAGGTGCCGAATGCGGCGCATGCGCAGTTGAGTACGTAGCTCCGTTGGGTGCCCTGCTCTATTGATATTTTTATTGTACTACAGGATTCCGAAATTCATGTTATATGAAAAGTTGTCCTTATTTTATTTTTGTAATGAATCTATTAATAATGATGAATCAATGTTTCAATTGCTAATATACTAATTGTAAATATACTTTTCTTAGCTGAAACAATTTAAATTAAATTATCAATTAAAAAATAATATTTTTTAACAAAATATTTTAACTTTTAACCAAAGAGATAAATTTACAAATAAAAATATAAATTCTTTTAAAAAAATTATTTCTTAACAAAGTGATTCAACCTAATCTTTCAAACAAAACAGTTCAATACTCACGCAAATGAGCAAAATTTTTAACCAAAATGTTGCATTTTCATAAAAAAAGTTTTTTCTATAAAAAAAGTCGAAATTATGAACCAAAAAGATAAATTTAAAAAAAATAGTTGAGTTTTCTTTAAAAAAAGATAAAATTTTATACAGGAAGTAAGTTGCTGGGATCAAACTTGAATTTTTAATCCAAAAAGACGAATTTTTAACCGAAAAGGATGACTTCTTAGCAACATTGTTGAATTCTCTATCAATAGTTGCATTTAAGACAAAATAAGTTTCTACAAAAAAAAACATTAAATTTTTTATCTAAAACGAATTTTTTCAAAAGAAAAATTTGTCCAATAACAAATAAGTTTTTAATAAAAATACACATTTTTTAAGTTGAACTTTAATCCAGAAAAAATTTGAGTTAATTTTTCAAAAACAAAACATCAATTTTTAACGAAATGTAAATTTTCAACATAATAGTATAATTTACAACCAAACAATTGCCTGCTTATCCAAGAAAGATGCAACTTCTCTTAAAACAGATGAATTTTTAATTTAAAAAATTTTTTTTTAAAGTTAAATTCTCATTCAGAAAACTATTTCAGTTGTATTTTTAACACTAAAATATTAAATTTAAAAAAAAAGTAAATTTTCTACGAAATGGTTAAATTTTTAACAAAACAACAGAATTTTCAACCAAAAAGTATGACTTTAATACAATTGTTTGGTTTCCAACAAAACAGTTGTATTTTTAACCAAGAAAGATGTAATTTTTGCTCAAGCGGGTTGAAATTTTTTAATCAACAAGGCAAACTTTTAAAAAGAGTTGAATTTTCAACCGAAGTTGCATTTTTATTCAAGAAAGATGTAATTTTTTCTAAAACGGATATATTAAAATAAATTTTTAACATGTCAATTTTTATTCAAAGAAGATTCTAGTTAACTTTCCAGCACCAAAATAAGAATTGTAAACAATAACTTAATTTTGTAAAATAGGTGAATTTTTAAATAAAAAAAAAAAAAATGTCAAAAAAAAGTTGAATTTTCATCTAAAAAGATTTGGATTGACTTTTTGACACAAAAATAAGAATTCAGAACAAAAAGTACATCTTATAGGAAACAGTTGCAATATGTATTTTTAAAAAGTTGAAATTTTAAATTAAAAATACAAATTTTGAGGAAAAAATAGTATTTATCCAAAAAAGATTTCAGTTAACTTATCAACATTAAAATATGAATTTTAAATCAAAGGATTATTTTCTACGAAAAGCGCTGAATTTGTAACCCCCCAAAAAACTAATTTTTCGAAAAACAGTTGAATTTGCAACCAAAAAGAATGTCTTTTCAAGAAAATTGTAAATTTTTGAACCAAATAATGAAATTTATAACTAAAAATGATAATCTTCGGGAGAAAGTTTCTTCGAACTTGCAAAATTTACGTACATAAATAAAGGATCCCCTACCGTAACAAATCGTGACAATTTTTCTTGCCCCCCCCCCCCTTATCTGTTACGTAATTTAAGTATGGTCCCTTATTTGAGGTTAGTTTTCAATGAACCGCCGAGTATTAGTTCTTACTTTCATTTTCCTCGCGCAGGTTGCGAGTTATACTATTTAGTTAGTGCTCGGTGCCTCCAAATACGTGGCTCACTCGCCTCAGGCATTTTTAATAAGTGATAGAATATTATAAACGATTAATATACAAATTTCACTGCACTGTCAGAAAACAACAAGCAGCACTAGTTCTGCGAGCGCATGAAGATGGCGTTTCAGTAGGAAATTGGTCTGGCCTGGTCGGGCTCAAGTAAGGGCCACAGAGTTCTAAAGACCAGGAATAGATCGGGAAACCAGATCGGGGCCAGATCTGTATTATGTTTGAAATGGGGCTATTTCTCCACGCGTTATAATCATTTCCGTTTTGAAATACCAGTTTACGATTAAAATTCTTTTTAAAAAACTACTTTCCGGCGAAGAACACTAAGATAAAACACATATAATATTCAGAATAATATGAAAGATATCTTCGAAATTTTTATTTGGCCGAAAACGATCAAAAATCAAAATTTTTATTTCATTCGTATAAATTTTGCATTTATTTTTTTTCATCAAAAGAGATTTTTTGTATATTTAATTTAAAAAATGTTAATTTCAAGATGTAAACCATTCTTCGTTATTTTTATACAAAATTTTACAATGCTTACGAATATAATTCAGAATAGCGAAAAAAAGTAAGAACAAACAAGAAAAGTTCCGCATTTTTTAAAAATGAAGGAAAAACTGAACATCGTGGCACATAAGAAACAATCAAACATGTATATTCAGACTCTTCGTGCATATACACTATTTTGATATATTTTTTCCGCACGTGTATTAATATTTTATCTTGAAAACTCAGTTAATTTATATATGAATTTTAAATAATTTAGACAATTATTATTATTCCCACTAGTAATTATTAAATTTTTACCGATTTTTAATTAAGGATACCTCAAAGAATTTTTTACAGAACGTAAAATTCTACATAATCAAAATAATAGATGGCTTTGAAAAAAAAGTGATGTGGCATTCTCACTTCTCTTGAACATAGAAGGTCATATTGTGACATCAGCGTCGGATTAACATTTTTCGGGGCCTGGGCTAAACCTCAAATGGGCCGTCTTAAGGGCAGAGAAAATTCAAATTTTGCTGTAAACTTTAATAATTTTCTGGGTTCAGGGGCCCCTCGGCCCCCTGGGCCCTTGAGCACTAGCCCCACCGTGCCCCTTGTTAAATCCGGCTTGAACAACATTAAGAAAAATTATACTATTTTAGACTCTTTGAATTACAAACGGAATAAATAACTCGAAATTAATTATAAATATTTAGAGCATAATGAACAATAATTTTCAGTTTGATGCGTATGAAATTGCGTACCTAAAGGATATTATTTTAATTGTATAATTAAAAAATATTTGTTTTTTAACATAGAATTAAAAAATATTTTTTAAATCATATAATTAAAAAATAATTTTTTTCAATTATATAATTTAAAAAAATGAACCTTTCAAAAAAATTCGACAAATTTTTGATAAATCAATTTTCGACACGAAACGCAATTTTTGTTTTATTCGTAAAAAATACATTAAAAATAACAAAATTAAATTTGTTGAAGAACGGAGCAATCCACAAAAAAACGAACAAAAATTGATCTACCAAAAAGAAGTTATAACTTTCTTTTGATTCATTTTTTAATAGAAAGTGTAGTTTTTGTTTTAAACATGAAAAATAAAATCAAACATAGAAAAATTTAATTTTTTTTTTTAAACTACGGAATGTGCCAAAAAAAAATTGTCAAACAAAAGTTGTACGTCCCAAAAAGATCTATAATTTTTTCATAAATAATTTATTGAATGAATGCGTAGTTTTTTTATATCGTGAAAAATAAATTAAAAATCTGGACAAAATACACAAGAAACAAAAAAAATACAAGACAAAAGTTTTTCAACCAAAAAGAGTTCACGATTTTTTCCTAAAACTTTATTATAAAAATATAAGCCGAAGGGGCTTTAACAAAAGAGAATTAACAATTACTAAATTATACTTGTCGATCCTCTGCCGTTTAATTTTAAAAGGTTTGTGGACAAATCTCGGGGAAGAACAAAGGCCGAGCGCAAAGCACGAGAACCTTCAATCGAATACACACAGAAAATACGTTTTTTTAATGATGCAAGCCCTATGAAGCTTAGAATGTACATACTTTCCATAAGAAAAAAAAAAATGTTTTTGTACCTTTTAGACATAATCGTCAATATTTGGTGAATCGAATTAAAACTTCATATTAGGTTAGAAAGTCCTACTTCCAAAAAGTTGTCTTAACAATTGTGACCGTCCACGAAGAAACGGACCTTATTGTCAAAAAAATTCATTTTCATTTTATTGATGATATCGATGGTTTTTGAATCGCTATTCCATATTAAAAAAGAATTAAATTTCTATCTGCAAAATTGGAATTGTCATCAAGCTGCAAAGTTAAGCGTCAATCGTCTATTTCGAAGCCTTTGGTCGACTCGAAAAATTCAGCCCCACCACTTCCTACACATCTTTCTGTTCTGTGGCCGTGTGACTCAAGAACTTGTCTGAGTCGCTCAACGCGGAGCGAGCGGTCTCTTCAATCGTTTCTACTGAAAAATTTGCCTGCCAACCCTAAGGTCACTTTCGTCGTGGACGGTCACAATTCATAATTATTTATAATAATATTCTTTAGAATAATGCTAGAAAGTGGCAGTTTTCAAAAAAAATTGTTCCCTCGTGGTCCAGTTTTAAATCAACGGGAGGTAATAATTAAACAAGGTAACAAAAATAATTGTTTAAGCAATTTATTATGGTCAATAATTATCTTCACTCAAAGTAATCCTAGAACTTTGCGGTTGTTTTTGTTTTCAAAATGTTTAGCTTTTCTGTGACTCGGAAGTTACAGAATAGTGAATTGGGAGTTAGTCACTTTTGGCAAGGTATGAAAAAATAAATAAAAATAAGTTGTATAACAAAAAAAAACTATAAATTTCTTCATAATTATTTTCTGATGAATCGAGCAGTTTTTGCTCCATTATAAAAAAAAACAATAAACTTTCATTATAAGAATACATTAGAATTAACAAAATTGACTTAATGGAAAAACGAGGCAAGTTACAATAACTTTTTATTCAACAAACCAGAGGATACATATTTTTGGTTTAAATCGGAAAAATAACAGTGAACATGAGCAAATAAAGTAAAATGAAAAAGACATAAATTGCAATAAAAAGTAAATTAACAAATTTTTTCACAGAATTCGCATTTTTTAGAATATAAAAACGAGACAAGAAAAATATTCCAGTTTTAATATCAATACATATTATGAATTGTAATAATATACAATTACTGAAATTATATACATGTTCAGCAGGGATAAATTTAAGTTCGAAACGCGAGATATGTGATGAAAATGTTTTTGTTAAAGCCGAAAGAGCGTTAACACAAGAGAATTCACAATCAGTAAATTACTGTTGACGATGTCACGTTTATTCTTGAAAAATCTGTGCACAAATGTGGGGAAAATAAAAAAACTGAGCGCGCAGCGTAAGTGAAACACAATATCGAGCGCGAAATAAATATATTAACGAGTGCAAGGCGCGAAAAACAACATTAGCGCTTTCAATTGTCTGCTTGTGTATACGTACCATAAAGCTAAATAGGAAATGATAGAGAGAGGGATGTTATTTATACTAAAAATTTATCTATGCACGGATTAATAAAAAATAACGAAAAAATTAGGATAAATTAATTAAATAAATAAGTTAAAATAAATGAATTTACAGGTTTAGTGACTTTGTTACTGATTAAAATTCTATTATTATTATTTAAGACGTGTTTGAACATTTTGATTGAATTTCAGTGGAGCAATTATTGAACAGCAATACTGTTTTTCTTAATGGTGTAAAAAAATTGAAATAAATTATTTTTCGACAAAAATAAAAAAGAGAAAAGAAAAATGAGAAGGCAACAAGCCTAATTAAAAATTTTTTCATTTTAAATTCTTCAAGAAAAAATAGGATTTGATCAATTTTCTTGCTTATATTTTTCACACTATTGATTGACTACATAATTTAAATGAAAATTACTATATAGGCACATCCATGTTAAAAAAAAACCTTTGTCAGATTGAACGAAATCTTTAAATTCTCCTTATTCTTTAAATGCACCTAGAATTAAAGGATTCTATAAATTCCAACAATTCTCAAAATCCCAGAGATTTTACAAATTCTAAAAATGCTACAAATTCCAGGAATTTCAATAATTCAAGATTAATAATTTACAAGTATTCACCACGTTTTCCATAAAAGGAATAAATAAATCATGATTCATTAATTATCTAAATAATCGCCAATTGTGTATAACATAAAAATGTATTAATTCCAGAAAATACAATTATGATTTAGAAGGAAAAATTATTTGAACAAATAAAAATTGTTCAAACTTTAGACACTTGATTAATCTCTGTGAATTTATGTATATTGGAATTTTGTGATTTATTTTTCAATAAATCCAAGTTTTGTCTTTAAAATATAATATTTCTTGACACAAATCAGATGTAATAGCTTTTTCACATTTGACGATTTTTCTTAAAAATTTAAAAAGTCAATTTCAATTCAATCCTCAGATTTACATTGTTTTTTTATTTCTGTTACATTTATCTGTTTCGTAAATCCTGTAAGTTCAATGCCAACTGTCACATTTTTGTGGTCACCAGAATTTATTTTAAAAAATCAAAGTTTTGAATTTCATTTCTGAAAATGAACAATTTTAAACAAGAAGAAGGCTATATTGTGAGATTGTTAACATGACGTAGCGTGCCTCAATTTCAAAACATATTCCTTCCGATTGTTTGAACAAAGTTAAGAAAAATTAGAATTTGTTTATACTTCTTAAATTTCATTGGATCAATGAACACAAAATTAGTTATAAATATTCAGGGTCATCATGCTCTAGTTTTCAATATTCTTTTTTTTTAAGGATGTACATTACTCTATATTAAATAATTAAAAAAGGTTCTAAAAATGGAAAATGTGGAAAATACAAATGTTTAATAAAACGAAGCGATGGCGTAACATTTTTAACTCTGTCGAAACAATTGGTAGCTCATACTGAGAAATTTTTGACGTGACCTAGTCTGTTTTTCTTTTCAAAATATTGCCTTGTAATTGTTTAAAGAAAGTTAAAAAAAAAAAAGAATTTTTGAAGTAACAATTGGTTAATGGGTTATATAAAGTTAAATTTTCAACTCAAATTATGATTTTTAATTTAAAAAAACAATTGTTTACAAATTAGTTTCTTAACTAAAATTATGTCTCTTTAATGAAGAAAAGGAAAAAATGAAAGATTTGCAACAACAAAAAAAGAGGAATTTTAAAGAAAAAGATTAATTTTCATCCAAAAAACACAAACTAAAAAAGATGAATTTCTAATGAAATACTTACATTTTCAACATAAGTAGTGACCTAAACCAACTTTTATTAATAATAACTATCTCCATCTATATTATTTCCAGATAATTGCGGTTCTTTAGAAAATTTAAACTTTTTGTTCACTAATTTTTTTATTCTTAATTTTTTTCTTGTATAAGAAGAAAATACTTTCTAAGTTTGACTTTAACAGCTTTTAAAATAATGATTTAAACTGTTATATTTTCTCAATTATGATATTTCAAACTGCAGAATCAAAGACTTGAACCATTAAAAACTAAAAGCGTTTAAAGTGGGAAATTTTTGATAAAAAGAATTGGAACAATTTAAGATTTCGAAAAATTTGTAAATAAAAATTTAAAGCTTTTCAAGAATATTTAAACTATTTTAAATGAAAATAATTTAACTTATAGTTCAAATGAGAAGTGTTACTACTTCACATTTTACACATGTAATTTATTGATCATTCGAATACAAAGTTTTTTAATTAAAAAATATTAAAACGTCGATTTAAAATTCAAGAGTTGGAATTTGAGTGCTTCAATTTTTAGTTTGTTTTCTATTACTTCAAATGGAAAAATGCTTAGCCTTATAGTTTGAATTTTTTTATTTTATTAATCGCGAAAAATGTTTGCGAACCAAGAAAGAAATTGGAAATGACCGTCAACTCTTTTTTCTTCGTCAAAATGGCTACCCTGAAATATGTACGTACATACTTAATAATTAGTACTTTTATAAAGTTTAATTTTCGAGCACAAACATTTTCACATTCATTGTGACTGCAATGTAATTGCTAAAATAACACAGGCCGACAAAATTTGACAAAGGTCCGGAACCAGAGACCAGACCTAGTATACCCGAAGGTTTTTGCTGCGCTGAATCCGAATCCGACCTC
>NC_046659.1:161727309-161730670 GCF_010883055.1 Belonocnema kinseyi
GTTAGGCATCGCATTTTGAAGGTAAAGAGTAGTTCTTTACGATGCCATTGTCAGTTTGTGAAAAAAAATTTTTTTCGCGATGTTACGGGGCCTCGAACACATTAAAATAACGGGTTTTTGACCCTTTTAGGTTAGAATATCTCGAAAACTGAGGGTGATGGATTCTTTCTGAGGTCAGATTCGGATTCAGCGCAGCAAAAACCTTCGGGTATAGTAGGTCTGGTCTCTGGTTCTGAGAATTGTTGGCCTGTGTAATCTAAACCGACATCAGGAATAAAAATATTTTTTTGGGAATATTTCAATTTTATTATTCATAGTTTAGAAGTGAAATATAGATATAAACAAACTATTGGTGCTACTGGAAAATAGTAGAGGCAAAAACTATAAATATTGACAGTAGATGTCTGGTTAACGAACTTGACCTGTACGTTTGGACCACAAACCAGTGTGCCTAATGAAATATAAATTTAAAAATTCCTTCGAAAGTTATCGTGTCATCAGACTACAGACAGACAGACAGACATTTTCGTAAAACCTATTTTTTCTGACTCAGGGGGTCTCAAAACGTCGAGATTTGAAGAAAACTGGACGGGGTCAAAATCACACAGAACCAAGACATTCCCTCTATATGATAAGAATGTAATAAGAAACCCTTACTGGCTGAGATTTTAGCCAATAACGTTAGCAATGAAATTCAAAGGACATAATATATAAAAGATTTGTGTAGATTTTTGCGTCTGGCGAAGAAATATTGAAAAATATGAAAATAATTTTTGTTAGAGAATAAAATTAGGTTCTAAATAGGCTATTATAGAGTCCACTGTAATAGATAGCTTAAGAGATATAAATTTATTAATTAACAATATGGCACTCTATTTATCATGTAAAAGACCTTGGGCTCGTAAAATTTCCATTGGACAATGAAGATTAAAAATAATATAACTCATTCAGTAAAGTAATCTGTTTCTTCAATTTAGAAATAAAATTGGATGGTAATGTCAAGTAATGGGAATTATGCAAAAGAAAACAAACAAGGTAAATAGATCTTTTGAAACTTTATATATTTTTTGGATTCTTTGGAAATCTAAATTACTTACGGTTTACAAATTAAGTAAAAGAAGTTGAATCTTCTTTTTTTAATCTCACAACCAATGTCGTTTTTATTAGTAACATGCCTCGTTTTGTTTAAGCTTAAACGATAGGGTAAGAGAACCAAATCTTGGCACCTCAGCCACATTATTGGCATGCCAAAAACGAAAGTCAATTTTTTTTATTTTGAATACATAATTCATTCCACTGCATAATTAACATAAGCATTGCATGTTAATATGATAGCAGAATAAAATCAATTTAGGCAAAAAATGCTACAAAATGTATTATCTACTAAATCAGAGAAGGTGGGCAAAAAATTGGTGGGTTGTCAAGAATTGGTGCTCTTACCTTATAGCGTGGAGATCTGCATGTACCGCGTCCGTCGTACCCCTTTTTCTTGTACATTTTGTTGGTTCTAATTTTTTCTGTATTTTCTATTGTATATTTTTTTATATTTTAAAATTAATTATAAATGATTTATTCAAATTAAAGAGGACTGCAACAAAGCAAAGTTAAAGATGAAGGAAAGAAAATGCTTTTACTACTTTATGTAATCTTGGTGCATAAGACACATTATGGATGTTGCCAAATTTATAACGTTCCCAATACTTGAAAAATTCACGATGAACAGATTCACCATTTTGCTCTGAATTTTCAGAGACGCGTCACTAAAGCTTTATGCAAAAACCGTTTCTAAATTTTCCGAAACTGTAACAGAAAATGGAGCAATGGTAACTGCATGAAACTCCTGGCATGTGTATCACAAAATTATGGTGCAGTTTAGGAATTTTCAGTTACTGTAACTGAAAATTCCTAGAGGTTAAACAATTTTTGTTTGTTCATTATTTTAATATAAAACATGAAGTCTATATTTGCCCTACGCATATAAATAGGAGGAAGATATAACTGAAGTTAAGACTAACCACTTCTTATGTATCGATGTTATATGTACACTCATTACATTAAATACATAATTAAAGCGCATCTTTTATGACAAGAATTTTTTTACATTTAATATATTGTGTATATTATATAACATAGTTGTTCACATATAAACTTCGTTAATATATATTCTTATTTTAATTTTTACTTTCAAGACAAATAAATACTACAAATTTATGTTAAAATTAATGAATCAAACAATAATGTCTCTATACATTACATGTTTAGAGAAATTTACTCACAAAATGTATACAAAATGTTAATTTATTTTTTATAAGTAATATTCGTATGTAACTTTTTAGTGTAAAATTGAAATTTCAACCAGAAAATATGAATTTTTAACAAAAAAATTGATTTGTAGAAAAATAGCTAAACCTTCAACCAAAGAAATAAATTTACAACTAAAATACGAAAGTTGCCTGAAAAAAAATTTTCTTAAAAAAGTGGTTGAACCAAAATTTTCAACAAACAAGTGGTATCCTGAAACAGGGGAAAATATTAACTTTCAAGCAAACAGTAGCATTTTTATCCAAGAAAGATAAAATTTCGACTAAAACGGATAAATTTTCAAATCCAAAAATACAAATTTTAAAAAAATTGAATTTTAATCAGAAAAAGACTTTATTTTGACATTTTTACTTCAAAATATGAATTTTCAGGAAGAAGTAAATCTTCCACGAAATTTATACTTGAATTCCAAGAAAGATAGCACCTTTCTTGGGAACACATAAATATTGATTTAAAGTTATTCAATTTTCATCAAGGACATTAATTCTCAACCAAAAAGGATCCAGATGTTTCACAAAATGCATGAAATTTCAACAAAAATTATGAATTTTTTAAAGCAATTGTCAACCTCATATGTAAATCATTAACCAAAGAAATGAATTTTCAATAAAAAACAAGAATTATTCATTAAGAAGGTTAACATTCTACCGTCTGAGAGAAATTTCAACCATAAAGAAGTTTTTTTGAAATTGTTACATTTTCAACGAAATAATAGTCCCAACATAATTATTTCCATTCATTTGATTCCTTTCATTCAGGCATTTTTTCATAAATTTTATTCATTCTTATATACTATACATATATACTGTCAAGATGGTAAAAGAATATACTTATTTTTTATTTTATTTATATTCTTCTAATGAATATTCTAATAAAATATGCTCCTTCTTTTGGTTCTCATAAGCTACACATTTCGAATTTCGCGCTCGTTTCACTTACTTCTCTGGATGACCATGGATGGCGTTAAATGTCAAAACCCTCTTTCAATTTGTCTCAAACTCCCTTTGGCTGATACACGGCTATCTTGTATCCAGTTTAT
>NC_046659.1:161730770-161732765 GCF_010883055.1 Belonocnema kinseyi
TTCTCTATTTTCCTTAATTTACACTACATCTTCTTTTCTATCCATGTTAAATCATCCACTATTCTCTCCGGTCATTCATATGACAACCTCTTTTTTGTCATCACCTCCCTCTTATGTTCCCATTTCTTTAGTTTCACCAGTAGCATTATCTCCCCTCTTCTCTCTTCCCTTCCTACACTTCGCACTTCCTCTATCTCTACCTTAGCATCAATCCTGTTCAGTACTTCGACCACTCCTGCCTTTAACTCATTCCCTTACTTATCTTATATCCTTTATCACTATGCTTCTTTTTCTTTCTTCCCTCTCTTTCTTTTCTATTATTTGTTCTATTTTTCTCAGCCTTTCCTTCTCCCTATTCCAATTCTCCCCACCTCCAAACGCCCGTTTTGAGCTTTCTAATTTTTTCATTCTAATTTCCAATTCCTCTACTTTTTTATCAGGCTTTTCCTGCTCTTCTAATCTTTGCTCGAGCGACTGTGTCCTTTTTCTAATTTTTTCCTGACTTCTTCCCATTTCCTACTTTCTCTCTTAAGCTCGGTCATTTCCCGCCTAACTTCTTTCTCTATTTCTTCTCTCCGTTTCTCCACTATTTTTCTTCAGCCTCCCCCTCTTCTTTCTCCCCCACTCCAATTTTTTCCTTTCACGGTGGCCTTCTATAGAGTTTAGGATTTTTAAGGGGTGGATCCTGTCGCTACTTTGTCCTCACTACTTCCCCGCTCCGTCTTATCCCTTTTCCTATTAACGAATTTCTCTATTGATCTAAAACTCTCGGCCCTTAATCTCTCCCTTTCTACTGTGTTTTTGTATTTTCTCCTTTTTTTCTCACGCGTTTTCGCTTCTATTATTTTCATCACTCAATCTCTCACTCAAAAACACTTCCTTCGTACTCTACCCATTAACACACAGCAAATCTCACTGCAATTTTCTAAATTCAGCAACACACAATCACCGCTACCCTCAAGGAACACATTATGAATAAAGAAGGACTAAAATCCAATACAAATTTCATTAATTAAACTGTTCACAACTTTAGGTACTTTATATTTCCAAGTATATTTCGTAAAGAAAGATTCCACTTTCATCGTCATTACTGTTCCAATGAATTACTTTTCTTACCTTGCATAAGAAGCTTAACTGAGTAATAATTCAAATCAAAAATCGTTGCAGGTGCTTTTCTCGGCTGCAACTCAGATAACTATTGAAACTTGCCAATATCCCAGCGATTTGAAGAAATTTATATTTATGTTCACCAATTATAAATCTTCATTTACTTTGAATGATAGAAATATCACCATTATTCGAGAATGAATTATGAAATGCGGTCACCACGTGTGTTTTAACATGAAATGCATCCTTCCGATGAAGTAACAGACATCATAGCGTTTACATTCAGGAACAAATAGATTTTCAATAGGTAATATCGAATGAAATCAAACTGAAAATTATTGACATATTGATAATAATTATCCTTGAAGTGAAAATGAACTTTCACATCTTTTGACTCTGAAGTATTTTATAAATCGAGATGACGTCGTTTCGACGTAATTTCGACATCGATTTTCCTATCGTGCAAATTCAAAAAATTTTCGTCAGGATTCACTCAAATTACAATAAATAAAGTGTTTTTATTGCATAATAATTGCGATCGAAATCGACTGCGGTCGGATCCATGATCCATTCCTGACTGGGAGAAGTGTTTCGTAATCAGTTTTCAGGCACGAAGATATTAGGAATTAGGAAAATGCAATTGTAAGAAGATAAAAAAAATACTAAGGAAGCTAAAAAGGAAGAACAAAAACGGCGAACATAAACTTCAGAAAGAGCCCAAGAAGATAGGAATAGAAAAAAGTTAGAAACCAAAGAGACTATATGAACTAAAAAAATCAATCATCGAATACGAGGGTAGTTCAATAAGTCCTTAGAATGAAGTATAAAAACAATTTTTTTTGGGTAAATTTTTTTTATTTTTCAACATAATCTCCTTGGAGCTCTATA
>NC_046659.1:161732865-161740045 GCF_010883055.1 Belonocnema kinseyi
TATATCTAGCCGGGAGTGGTGCTGACTGAAAACAGATGATTTGGAGCGATTCGCGCGCCATCTGTTGGTCATTCTAAGGACTTATTGAACTACCCTCGTATTAACGATCTTATTGCTTCTACTAAGAGAGTCACAATAGAAAAAAAGAAATTAAAAGCCAAGGACATGAACCACAAAGAAAATTAATTTTCGAAAAATACCGATTCTACCAATTCTGCTGAAACTGTCAAAAGAAGCTGAGGATAACCATCTAGGAATTTGAATTAAAGAGATGCTGATGATTGATATGACTGGGATGCTAATAATTGTGTTCAGTCCTGCAGAGAATTGCGTCAACTCTGTCAAGAATTGCATTTTTAGGCTAACGAGCTAATTTTCATTATTTTTTCAGTTTCTTATAAATAATAAGGCAAATCACGCTGAGAATTTAATACCTCCTTATGTTATCACTGTATATATTAGTATTATATTTATCACACATACAATTTTTGACATTAATTTCTTCCTCAAAGAACGAAGTTCGCCTTAACCTGCCAGCAACTGGGTACATTACCCTATTTGTCATTTAAAAGCATCAAAACTTTTCACCTTTTCAAAAATTAAAAATCCCCAAATAATAAAAAATGTAAAAAAAAAGTTATTCTCGATATTTAAAACTCTCAAATTTATCGAATTCCCGAAAATATTAAGTAGCTCAATTTGCTCAGTATTTTTCAAGATTCTGGACTGACTTTTCGGCAAAATTATGCTATACCGAAACGAGTTTGTTTAATTTTTTTTCTTCGAACCAAGGATACGTTTACAAAAAAGGATTTTAAAAGTGTTATACAAAGGATGAGGGGAAGGGAAAGAGGAGAGGATAGTGACGGAAAGGAGGAGGGATTAGGGAGAAATGGTGGAAAGAGCAAAGGTAAAGGAAGAATGATGCAATGGGTAAAGGCTAACGGGGAATGGACAGGAGGAAAGGGGTAGTAACTGAAATAAGGAAAGGGGTGCTTTTTGAACTAAAAATTCATCTATGCTAGGATTAAACAAAAATAATAAAAATTATGAGAGATGAATGAAATTAAAAGAATTGAATGAATTAAACCTTTTTCCAAAATTTAAATAATTAAGGGAGAAATAATTCATCAATTTAGAAAAATTATTCTAAAAAAGAATGGTTTTTTGTCAACAGGCTTAGTCATTGTATGTTTGACTGATTAAACACCTATTATTATTCAAATCGTATTTCAGTACTTTGATTAAATTTCAGTAGAACAATTATTGAAGAACACTGCTGGAATTCTTTATGGTCTAATATTGTATTTCCCGCTTAAAAAAAGTTTAGGTTTGAGGATGGTGATTTATAAGTCAAGTAATGGGAATTATGCAAATAAAAACAAGGTAGATAGATCTATTGAAATTTTATATATTTTTTGCATTCTTTAGAATTCACAGTTATTTACGGATTACAAAATAACTAAAAGTAGTTGATTCTTCTCTTTTTTTATTTCACAACAAACGTCGTTTTGTAGGAACGTGCCTCATTTAATTTAACTTTAAACGATAGGGTAAGATCACCCACCAAATCTTGGCACCTCAGTCCTATTATTGGCATGCCAAAAACCAAGGTCAATTTTTTTTATTTTTTTTTATACATGATCCATTGCACTGCATTAATAACTTATGCATTGTATGTAAACATTATAGGAGAATAAAATCAATTTAGGCAAAAAATGCTACAAAATGAATTATCTACGAACTCGAAGAAGAGGGACTAACAATTGGTTGGTTGTCAAGAATCGGTGCTCTCACCTTATAGCGTGGAGATCTGCATGTACCGCGTACGTCGTAATGCATGTAGTCAGGAAACTTTGCTTTTTCCGTATCGATCATCTTGATTTTTTGTTTGCCTCGACTCATCTCAGGTATTTTAACCCGCTCAAAAACTGGACTGTCAAGACGATCATATAATCCAAAGAGGAGAGCATCCTCAAAAAATCCAACCACGTTATCACTACTGTCTGATAGTACTTTAGTAAATTTAACGGATAAGTTTATTGGACCAATTAGTTGATTTCCTTGTTTCGTGTAATAATCCCTTGAAAATTCGTAATTCTTTACTACTTCTGAGCCCTCAGGTTTAGGGATTAGTATCGGTGCTGGAGGTTCACGCGGAGGAGAAGCAGGTCGATTGGCAAGTTCACGGTAACGAATCTTACTTTCTTCGGCACGTTTCTGACGAAGGCGAATAGTTTTCGCGGAAGGCTGGTTATATCCAGGAGGACGACGGTCGTGTAATTTTAGAGCAGGATTAGAAGGAGGCGAAGGAGGAGGAGAAGGATGACCTAGAGGAAGTGACTCAGGCTCACATTTTCCTCCTGTAGAACAATTGCCCTGCCAACTCAATTCTGTAACAAACAATAGGATTGAATCAATTTTCTTATTTGTTTTTAAACAATACTGATTGTCTAAATCATTCAAGCAAAAATTACTATACAGGGTGTCCCAGAACTAAGTGTTCAGACTTGCATGGCTGCATAAACAAGCATAAAATAAACCGAATCTTCCTTTGGCAAAAATGTATTAAAGTATTAGTTTTTGAGTTATGAACAGATTATTCTCCGCCAATCAGGACCGCCGCATATGTGCGAGAGAGGGAGGCCAACACACTGACACAGCGTTGACTCTCTCACGCACGTATGCGGTGGTCCCGGTTGGTCCAGATGAATCATGTCATAACTCGAAAACTAAAGCTTCAATAAATTTTTGCCAAAGGAAATTTCATTTTATTTTTTGTTTGTTTATACAGCCATATAAGTCCGGAAACTTAGTTCTGGGGCACACTGTATAGACATCTTCATGTTTAAAAAAATCTCTCTCGGAGCATGCGAAATCTCTAAATTCCCCTTATTTCTTAAATCTCAGTAGTTCTTTAAATTCGCTTAATTCAAATTCTTTGAAATCATTTGAATTCTTTGAATACTCTAATTCCAGTAATTTAACAATTCAAGTAATTTCAAAAATTTTAGGAATTCCAATAATGTAAGGAATTTTATCAATTTTAAGAATGAGAGAAGTTAATTGAATAAATTCAAGCAGTTAATAGAATTCCAAAAAATCAAGGGATTACAAGAATTAAAGAATTTCTAACCATTTAAGGAATTCCAGAAATTTTTGCAATTTTATAAATTCCAGAATTCTAAGAAATAGAGATTTTTTTTGAATTAAAAAAATTCTTCTGAATTTAAAACACTTCTGAGAACTCTAAGAATTCAATTAAATCCAAAATTCCAAGCATTTAAGAATTAAAAATAATTCACTATCTTTCCCATGGAAAGGAACAAATGAATGATTATTTATTAATTATCTCAATAATCACAAACTGCGTATAACTTAAAAATTGATCATTTCTAACAAATACTGTCATGCTTAAAATTTTGTAATCCAATTCAGATATACTAACTTACTTTTTTGATTTCGACGATTTTTTTTTGAAAATGTAAAAAGCCGATTGAAACAGTTTGGTGGCCACCAGAATTTGTTTTAAAAAAGAAAAGTTTCACTTTTAATATCCGAAAACAAAAAACTCCAGAAATGAAAACTTCCTGAAAAATCAAACTTCCCCGTTAATATAAATAAAAACGTGATGAATAAAAATGTTTAATAGAAGAGTGCGGTTATGTAACATTACCAACCCATTTCAAACAGTCATAAAGAGGAGATATTTTAAAAATAAAAAGGCCTTGTAAATACAAACTAACAACAATTTACGCAATTATAAGAGTTTGATCGAGGCGAAAAAGAAATTATTATTTACGCATCTAATCTTTCTCACCTTCCTTTATCACAAATTTCAATAAAAGAGAATAAAAAATATATATATTGATGATTTTTGAATATTTTCAATTGTTTAAAGATTCTATATCTTCTTTAAATTATAATGATTTTTTAAATAAGAATACGACTTTGAAAGAAAAAAACAACGCAGCCTAAAATTGTCTCAAAATTATACATTTTCTTTAAAATCTAATGATTTTTTATTAAAAATTTTAATATTTACACTAAGATAATAAAAAATTGGTAAAAAAATCTTCCTTAAATCACAATGCGATTTTTAATTGAACAATACAGTTTTCACTGTGAAAATCCAACCTAGTCTAAAGTTGTAAACAAATATTTCTTTTTGAATTTTTTATATCATTTAATGAAATTTGTAAACGAAAGTTAGAATTTCGAACGAAAAAACACTGATATAATCCTGAATTGTAAAAGGATTCAAAATATTCTTTAAATTGTAATAATTTCTGTTTAAAAATATCAGTTTATGATTGAAATTGATTAAAAAACTACTCATTTCCGACCAAAAATCCTGACACAAAGCACATATAATATTCAGAATAATTTATAAGATAGTTTGAAGGTCTTAATTATACCGCAGAGAATCAAAAATCTACATTTTTATATAATTCAGGGTTTTTTTATTTTCCTTATCAAAACAGATTTTTTGTTATCTAATTGTCAAAATTTTTAATTCAAGATATAAAACAACATTCGTTACTTTTTTAGATCAAATTTTGCAATACTTACGAATATAATTCAGAATGAAGATCAAAGAGCAAAAATTCCTCATTTTTCAAAAATCAAGGGAGAAATGATTAGCGCGGTACATTACAAACAGTCAAACTAATGTATATTCAGACTTTTCGTGTAAATAAACTATTTTGAAATATTTCTCTTTTCCGCTTTCTAAGCACAGAATGTGAAATTCTTTTTTGTTAGATTGAGTAACATGCAAAATTTTTGTAAGCATCACATTATTTATTCACTGAGTAAACACTTGCATTTGTACCATTATTTCACCTTAAAGAACTCAGATAATTCATATATATGATTACATTAATTTAGAAAATTATTTGTTTTCATTACCTATGTTATCTACTGGCTATTATCATTTTTATCAATTTATATAATTTTGATCTAAAGATTCGGAAAGGAATTAATGATAAAACAATCAAAATTATTCCGATATCTGCATTGTACTTTCCCCATGCTTGTGCACAGACCTTTTAATGTTGAAGATCAAAGTATCGAAAAATATTAATTTTATTCTTTAAGTATCCTGAAAAATGTACCATTTCAATAAATTTATATTAGTACTACCCAAATATCAAACCGTAATTTATACTACGAAAGCCGAAAAAATCATGTCAAAGTTGAGATTTTGAGGTTAGAGTGGTATAAAAATATTTTGCACTGTCTTATTGTTATAATGAAAAAGTGTGATTCCTATTAAATAAAATGGTATTAAATATTTTATTGCAACTTGTGTCGTTTTTCCATTTATTAATTTTTTGTGTATTTTCAATGTTATTTTTTTACGATTTGAAACAAAAATACGCATCCTAGCCTAAAGTGATTCTAAGAAAATATGTAGGTTACATCTTTTTTGGTTAAACAACTTTCTTCTATTCATTGTTTTCGTCTCTTGTGTCTTTTTTCAAAAATTATTTTTTTTTTAATCTTATTTTTTGTCCATTAATATTTTGTCGTATCTTACATAGTTTGACCGCAAAATGGAATTTTTGATATTTAACGATTCTTTGTGCTACTACTCTGATCCTTTTCCTCCTCGAAAAAAGTCGTAAGGATAAATTAATTGACTTTTCGAGTATAACAAATAGTGGTACATATCATTATTAACCCTTAAAGTGCATGCTTTCCAAGAATCACGTGAAGTGCACACTGGGTGTCTGATACCCTTGCACCTTTAAAGCTGATTTGCTCAGTTGCTATTAAATATTTTGCGGCACAAAAATTACCAGATATCGTTAAATATGCTCATTTTAAAGAAATACTGGGTTTTCAAGGATTTATTCATTTTTTATTTGTTGAAGAAAATGTTGAAAAAAGCATAGAAAAATGTTGTTTCTTATTAGTAAAAAATTCATAAATAACGTAATTTTAAATGATTAAAACTAAAAATTAGATTTATATTCTCAACATACTATGTTTTCATAAAACAATTACTGCAATATTGCAGCTTCCAAATAAGATAATTATTTGCCAAATCGAAGAATTAATTGTTATGGTAAAAAAGGCTAAATGAATGATTAAGTTTTTTACATATTTAATTTATTTATTTTATGAAGAAATATAGAAATACTAAAAAATAAATTGGAATACAAAAGAGGAATATAACAAATTATGTATATATTATTGTTATGCTTATATTTTATTCTAGACCCATACAGTCAGTGCAGAGACCTGCGCGATGTTCGTTGCACATCACGCAAGAGCCGCATCGAGTTTTCGTTTTTCTGTCTTTATTCTTAAGGCATAATAAACATCTTACATAGGTTTCTGATATTACAAGTGACAGATTTTCGTCTGCTGGTCGTTTTATATTAATAATTTTTCAATATAAATGTGTGCTCCAAAATCACTTTTTTTGGAACCATGTGTACTGTGAGTCTTATACACCCAGCTTTTTGAGATACCTACTTTGAGCAGTTACTGCTTTTACACTAACACTTGGCGTGCTCTCTCTACCTACTTAACTTGATGCTAGTGATCTCAATTAGTGGTAGATGGTGACACTAACTCGATTTTTGTAGAACCTAGTCATTTCAGCGACTTAGGTATTGATAGCGGTCTACGTCCGCAGTAAAATTAGTGATGAGAGACTGGAGTCAGAGGTTAACAAATTAGAAACTTTATTAATTCAGTGCGATACATTGCGCGTACCGCGAGACTTGTGTATCTTTGCGAGGCTGACGACTGACTGTGTAGAGGCGGTGTTGCTACTTGCTAGAGAGGAAACTCTCGCATCGCTTCCCATGCCTACTTGACCACGGGTCACGCGTAGAGAGTGGAAACTCGCTCGTTGGTTCCACCCCGCTGAGTGGAGTAGTGGGAGTGCTACGACCCTACAGTACTCCCCCCCGAGTGACGTTACATTATGAAAATGACGATTTAATGAGAGTAGTGGAGTTTTTTTTTTTTTTATCGAGCCTGTCATGGCAATATTTGCTATAAAAAAAATTTAGCCTAGTCGCAGTAATTTATAAGATTATGATTAAGAAACGCTCGCGAAGTGCGAGATGGTGATTACAAACATTTGAAAACTTTAGTGCTTATGGCACTTTAGGAAACATTATAACTTAAGTTTTACGAAACGCAGGTGAAAACGTAAATT
>NC_046659.1:161740145-161741174 GCF_010883055.1 Belonocnema kinseyi
ACGGACAGAATCATCCGTAAGCGTTACGTGTGGCCCAGAATGCATACCGACATTAGCAAGTGGTGCAAAGCATGTTCCGATTGCCAGATGTCAAAAATTGCGCGGCAAAACCATCCTGCTCCCGCTCAATTTATAGCTCCGGACGGTCGCTTCAAACACGTCCACATGGACATCGTTGGACCGTTTCCCGAATGTAACGGATTCAGATACTGTCTGACGATGATGGACCGCTTCTCTAGATGGCCCGAAGCCGTGCCTGTCAAAGATGTCGAAGCGCTGACAGTGTGTCGAGCTTTTGTAGACCACTGGGTCTCACGCTACGGAGCGCCTGAAACACTAACAACTGACCAAGGCAGTCAGTTCGAATCACAACTCTTCAAGGCACTACTTCAGCTCACCGGCTGCCAACGAATACGAACAACGGCTTATCACCCAGCATCGAATGGTATGATTGAGCGGTGGCATCGTTGCCTAAAAGCCGCAATCATGTGCCACGCGAATCCGGATTGGTCGCGATCTCTCTCAACAGTTTTACTAGGGCTCAGATCAAACGTCATGGACGTCGGTTCATCTCCCGCGGAATATCTCTTTGGCACAATCCTACGTATACCTGGGGAGTTCGTGCTTCCAGACGAGTTCACTCCAAATCCTCAAATATTCTTAGAAGAGTTTCGCGAGCATATGCGATCGGTCAAGCCAGTACCGGTCGGGCATCACGGCAAGAAACGAGCATTCTTACATAAAGACTTAAACTCTTGCTCACACGTTTTCCTTCGAGTCGGAACAGGAAAAAAATCCCTTGAGCGTCCGTACACCGGTCCACATAAAGTAATCAAGCGAACCTCAGACCGCGTGTTCGAAATCGACGTTAACGGATCGTCACGTCAAGTATCAGTCGAAAATGTAAAACCTGCGTACTTCCTCCGGGACGATATTACTAATCACTCAACGACTAATGTAAACGAAAAGACTGTGCCAAGTGTAATTCCTGTTACCTCAGATAATTTAGCTACGGTAACTCCACCGTTA
>NC_046659.1:161741274-161761805 GCF_010883055.1 Belonocnema kinseyi
TTCAGTTCTTGGTCATTCTTTTGGGCTTCAGCGAGTTCGCTCAGATTCCATTCAGTGGGCAGTTGTATGGCCTCCACCCGGGAAAGAGAGTCGGCCACCACATTATTAACGCCAGGAAGGTGTTCGAGCTTAGACGTGAATTGCGAGATGAAAGTAAGTTGTCTTTGCTGTCGTGGAGACGCTTTATCTGAACGCTGCACGAAGGCGTAAGTAAGAGGTTTGTGGTCGGTGACCACCTTAAAGTTCTGACCTTCCAAGAAGTGTCTGAAATACTTTATGGCCTCATAGACTGCAGTAAGTTCACGGTCGTAGGCGCTATAGCCACGTTGTGCCGCTGTAAATTTTCTCGAAAAAAAGGCAAGTGGTTTCCACGCATTGGCAATTCTCTGCTCGAGAGCGACTCCCATCCCGGTGTCCGATGCATCAGTGACGAGACGTGTCTCAGCGTCACTGACGAAGAACTTTTTTTGTAAATAAAATATCGAGCTGAAACTTTGGAAGATGCATTAGAGTACAATAAAGTACGTTTAGGTACTGCATTTTGGTAGGAACTTCACTGAAAATTATTTCATCTTTTTTCTGAACCTCAACATTTTTTGAACGTTCGAACTTTTTTTATACATAAAATATCGGTCTCAAACTTTGAGAAATGCAAGAGCCGAAAGAAAACTACGTTAAAGTACAAAGCTTAATAATAAAAGATGTAAAAAAAATATTTCAACAATCAAATTCAACGGCATGAGATGGTAACGTTGTACACGAAAATACGAACCCTCTAGAGCCTCGTCTAGTGGCCGCCAGGTTTCGTATTTTCGTGTACAACGTTACCGGCTGATGCCGTTGGAATTGATTGTTGAAATATATTTTTTAACATCTTTTATTATTAAGCTTTGTACTTTGACTTAGTTTTCTTTCGGTTCTTGCATTTCTCAAAGTTTGAGACCGATATTTTATGCATAAAAAAGTTCGAACGTTCAAAAAGTGTCGAGGTTCAGAAAAAAAATAAAATAATTTTCAGTGAAGTTCCTACCGAAATGCAGTACCTAAACGTACTTTATTGCACTCTAATACATTTCCCAAAGTTTCAGCTCGATACTTTATTTACAAAAAAAGTTCTTAGGTTCAAAAAAACATTCAGAGAACTGAAAAAGTGTGGTCGGTAATATAGGTATTTAGCTGTGTCACATGCCCTTGAATAAGAAAAATTATACACACTTCGTACGAATTAAATGAAAATTTTGATTTTTGACCCCCTTCAATCAAATTAAAACTTTCAAAATATCTTATAAATTATTCTTAATATCATATATGATTTATTTCAGTGTTTTTTCGGCGAAGTAGCAATTTTTTGAACAAATTTAAATCGTCAATTGGTATTTTTAATCAGAAATTATTACCTATAATTAGACGAATATTTAGAATCCTCTAACAATTTTGGATTATTTTAGTGTTTTTCCTCCGAAATTCCAACTTTTGTTTAAAAAATTTCCAACATTAAATTAAATGAAATTAAATAAATAAATATATAACATATAAATATAAATATATAAATAAATTAAATAAATTTAATCCAAAACTTTAATTTTTCGAAATAAATTCTGGTGGCCCCAAAAATGTTTCAGTCGACATTAAAGTTACAGGATTTATTCCATATAAACGGCAAAATTTACTCATAACTTTATAAAAATATTTTCTTTGATCGAAAAAAGTGTCGCCTAATAGGCTCTAAAAAAATCAAAAAAATGTTACTTAGATATTCTACGACTTTAAGTGCAAAAAATCAAAAAGTGATGACAAGCGAGTGAGCAATCGTTTTAATTAAAAAGATTCTATTTGTTGAAACAATTTTTTCCTTTAAGTTGTAATAGTATTTTTTAGAATTAAAGAATTTTTCGGTTATACGCAGCTTAATTTACTTAGATAATTAATAGTCACTCATTTTCACGGGAAATTTGGTGAGTTCTTTTAGTTAATTTTTGGAATTGCTTCAGTTCTAGGAATTCTTTGACTCCTGGGAATTCCTTCAATTCTGGAAACAGCTTGAATTCAATAAAATATTAAAGGGTTTGAAATCATTTAATTTGATTTGAAAGAATTAAATATAATTCAAAGGAATTAAGGTGAATTAAAAGTAATTCAAGACAGCTTTAATTGCTGTATTTGTTCGTTGTTGGAATTTCTTAAATTTGTGAAACTACTTCAATTCTTTGAATTTTAGAACTTATGGAATGTCTAGAATTTTTAAAATTCTTTAATTGGTTAGAATTTATGTAATTTGGAATTTCTGAGATTTTTTAAACATTTGAAATTTAATTTTTAAAAAATTTTTTTAATGACGCATGGCTAAAAAAATTCATAATTTCAGTAAGTTGGCACTTCTCAACTTATTTAGTGTCTTCAACTTTATTCAAGGAATAATTTATCCATATCCGAATTACTATTTTTTATACTTGCTGTTTGTCGGAATTTCTATTTGGCATCTTATTTATTAGACTGAATAAGGATTTAAGGCAATTAACATAATTGATACCAAAATAGATCTTCATCAATATTTAAAAAAATTATTATTACTACTTATTATTATTATTATTATTATTATTAAAATGTATTCATTCCTTCGTTATTCACGAAAAAGAGCTTGATTTAACGAATTACATTAGGTGAGTTTTCATTTTAATTTCCTTAAGGCCTTGTCTGGAATACATTTGTCAAAGTGAAATTTTAATCTAGATGCTTTTAGAATGCGTTAAATACTCGAACTTATCAGGGTAAAACAATATTATTTAAATGCCTGAAGAACGACGTTGATTACAGCGTACAAAATTTTAAATATTCACTATTTTTACTTCTTTTGTTACATTAAAATAATTGTGGTTTCTAAAGAATAAAAAAGAAAATTAATAAATTTAACCACATTGTTTTTCTTTGCATAACTTTATTCCTTGGTTTATACATCATCATTATTTTAACTTCTTCTTGAAATCACCATTATGCTTTCGTTCTGGAAAATACAGATTTTTGTTTTGTTTCTAGATAGTTGTTTGAAATATATTTTTTCTTTCTAGTTTTTTGACTACTTAAAGCTAACTGCTCAGAGGAAAATTTAAATTTTCAATGTGATCCATATAACAAATTTTTTAAATATTGTATATAGACTATTTTTTGTTAAAAAACAATATATTCAGAAAAAAGAAAAGTTGATTAAAAGATTATTTTCTCAATTGTTTAATTATTATTTGCTCATAACTGAAAAGCTGAAGCGGAGTAAGCAGTTTTAGGCGACACCTAAAATTTCTAGAATTACTGTAGGAGAAGATAGTTTCTTGGAAGCTTCTAATGTGTCCCCTAAGGGTTTACATTTTTCTTACACCTTCTCTATTCCTTTACACACCCTCCACACACTTACTTGGTGGTGGAAGGGGGACCTACAGTTTAAGGTGGGTTCCGAACCACCAATAGGGGAAGATAGTTATAAACAATAATACTTTGAGTAAAGAGTCAATTTTGTAAAATTTGATTAATTTTTACCTCGCTGTAACTAAAAAGTGGACTAAGAGTTGATTCTTTTAGAAAAACCCGCATCTTTCTAGCATTAATCAAAAATAATATAATTTAAAATTCCTTTTTTCAAAACTTTGATTTTGAATCATTCAATTTTGAGAATCTTCGATAGGGGAATGAAACTAGTTTCTCGATAGTTTTTCTCGATTCTAGCAAACTTGACGAAGCCTGCCTCAATTTAGAAGCATTACCTTCTCATTTTTTGAGCAAAGTTAAGAAAAGTAAGACTATTTTAGACTTTTTTAATTACACCCGTGTGGAAATAGCCCCATTTGACCCTATTACAAGTCGGGCACTAATCGGGGGCTAGTCGGGTTATTAATTTTGACAAAGTACCCAGTCGGGGACTAATCGGGGACTAATTGGGCTTTTTGTTGTCAAAATTTCAGTCGGGGCCTGGTCGGTGGTTGGTCAAGAGCTAGTCGGGCCTTTTTGTTCACTATTTTCCGTGCAGGTAATCTTCAGACTCTGGTCGGGAGCTAGTGGGTCTCTGGTCGGGTTATTCTTATGTTTGAGTTTTCGGCGTTTTTTGAAGAAAAGATTTATTAATGGTAATTGATATCGAATATAACTAATAAATAACTGTTAAGTCATAATTTTGTACGAAAATCAACTGTTTATAAAAGCAACCATCAAAATCTTCAAAAAGTCGTAATCTTATTTTTTTGTAGTATTTTTCAGAAAATTGCGAATTTCTAGGAACATTTATAAATACCTTTGTATGGAATTTTAAGAAAATCCATATTGGAAAAAATACATATAGATGTAGGTGAAAAGTCTGCCGAAAGTCATAAGACCCTAATTTGTACAGATGCTTATTTTTAAATTGATCTGAAAGGTTTGCCATATGTAAATAAAGTCTAATCCTTCATGTTGTTGTAATTGGAAAAAGAAAAAGTTTTTGATTAATCAGTGAAGAGCAGTATCCTAGTTGTAAACTCTTAAGCACGGTACAGTTCAGATTTTGCTACCACCTTTATTTAAGTCTTGCGTTTCTGGACTGGTAGCTTTAAAGAAAATCCGCAAGGGCGCGATGTGCCGTCTCTCGCGCAACAGAAATAACGCGTCGAGTGTTTAAGACAGTAGTCCAAACGTAACGAAGCATAATCACCACGGTGTGCCCACTCCCATAGAAAAGTGGTGAACGGATTATAGTAATTGCTACGTCCCCTAGATGGCGCTCGTGTGAATTCAGAATTGGAAATGAACTTGAGCAGACGATAGAAGTTCTATCGTCTGCTCTAGTTCACTGTAGCTTCAAGAATTATATTTTTTTTTTACGTGATGAGCTTGGATTTACAATGGATTTTCACCGATATTACAAACTACAAATGGAACCAAATAAAATCTATCATCGATCAAATGCAATATAGTGTTAAGGTCTGTTGGAATCGTTCTGATAGAACGAACAATGAAATGTTAAAGTCTGTTGGAATCTTTCTACGATAGATTGATTGCAACAGACTTAAATATTTGATTGCATTTGATCGATGATAAATTTTATTTTGTTCAATTTTTGGTTTGTTTTATTGGTTATGATTATTATTCATGCATTTATTTCAGAAAGAGAAGTCAACATAACCTAAAAATTAAGGTGAGAAGGGCAGGAGGGGGGTTGTTGCTGTATAAAATAGTTCTTGCTACGTCCCCTAGGTGGCGCGGAACTCACATTTTGCGACAATCTATAAGTACCCCCCCCCCCCCAAATACATTAGAGTGGGCACACCGTGATAATTACCTGGAGTAGAGACTACTGTGATCAACATGGCGGTTCCTTCAGAGCGAAGCTCTTCTATTGCTGCCTTCCAGGTGAAGTTTTTTTTTTTAAATGAATATTCCACAAATTTTGGGGAATTTTATTTACATAAATTTATGTATTCTTAAGCGTAGGATATGTTCCCCATTAAATCGTGGGTAAATTTGAGCACTTTTAATTATTTCAAAAAACTTTATGGAGATTTCCATAAATAATAAGTATTTTGACCAACTTTTAGGGGATGTTCCACAAATTTTGGGGAGTTTAGTTAATATTCCACATGGATGTATTATCATATGACCCCTACTAGTACCCACTCAGGTCCAGACTAGGATAAGTCGGGTCACCTGGCTAGCCCCCGACTAATCTACCGTAACGCTACTGGTCGGGGGCTAGTCAAATGACCCGACTAGCCCCCGACTTTAAGCGGGGTCGAATGGTCGGGAACCAGACTAGCTCCCCATTTGAATTTCTACACGGGCAACGGAGCACTAGACTTAAATTTAATTATACATATTCAGGATCTTCAAGTGCTACTTTACAAAAGTTCTGTTTTCAATTTTCAAAAATTTTTCCGGTTGCAGGTTTAGTAATTTGATTATTTAAGATATTTACTATTTCAACATTAAATAAAAGACGAATTGCATCGTAGAAATATATAAACTTATTTAGGATTATATATAGTCATACAAAAAAGGTTTCTAAAAATGAAAAAAATTAATACTAGAAAAACTTAATGAAATTACGCACCTTCCCCTTTTCAAAAAATTGCCTTTTGTTTTGCACAAACTTGAGAATAAGAGGAATTTTTTTTAATTACAATTGATCAATGATCGTTAGAGAAAGATATAGGTGTAACCATTTTGAGATGGTTTTAAAGAATAATCAAATTTTTTTATGTCGATCAGTTATGCTCACGCCTTTTAGGTTTTTTTTTCTTTTTCTAGTTTGTAAATTCAGACGAAAAATATTTTTATTCATTGGAAGATTTAAGAAGTCGAGAACAAGATTGAAAAACACTTTTAACTTTATTCAGGCAATAAGTAAAAAATATTTTCAACTTGTAAATCGGCTAGGTCATGCTTCCGGGATCATGATACGCTATTTACAAGCTATTGCTCAAAACTGGAACAATAAGAAATATTTTCACTACTCATCTAGTTTTTCTTAATTTCGTCACGATACAAACAATTTCTATAATAAATTAATTTTAAAAAGTGTAAAAAATTAAAAGTAAATAACTAATTTATAAAATATCGTATAATGGAAAAAAGTTCTATTTTGCGGTTTATCTTTACAAAATACGAAAAAAGGTGAATGGTTTATATTTTTTTCGCAAAAAATCAAATGAAACATCAAAAAGGAATCTCGACATAAGAAACAAACAAAAAATGAAAAACAAAAAGTGGTCTAACCAAAAAAAATCCAAAAATTCGTCATTTTTATTTTTAGGATTGGATGCAGGTATCGAAATGATTTTTATTGTTTTATAATTAATTACTGCTCAAATCTTTAGACACAAATTATATAAATTCATATAAACGATAATAATTAGTACAAATAACTAATACAAATGCGTGTGTTTCATCACTGAATAAATGATGTGATGTTGACTAAACTTGTGCATGTCACTCAACACATAAAAAGAACAATTTCACGTTATATTTTCAGGAAGCGGAAAAATCAAATGTTTCAAAATTTTATGTGTACACGATAAGTCTAAATTTACATTAGTCAGGCTGTTTTCAAAGTTCTGCGTTAATCAGTTTTTCCGTGGTTTTGGAAAAATGAGGAACTTTTGTTCTCTGGTCTTCATCGTTTTCTCTATTCTAAATTATGCTCGTAAGTATTGACGAATTCTATGCGAAAAAGTATCGAAAGTTGTTTTATATCTTCAATTTAAAAATTTAAAAATTAAATTTAAAAAATTTGTTTTATTAAGAAAAATCAAACTTTGTACTAATTGAATAAAAATTTTAATTTTTTATCCTCTTCGGTCTAATTGAAACTTTTAAACTATCTTCTAAATTATTCTGAGTATTATATATGTTTTATATAAGGGGTTTTTGCCGGAAACTAGTATGTTTTTCAAGAATTTCAATCTTAAGCTAGTATTTTTTTACAGAAATGATTATAATTTGAAGAATATTTCGAATCTTTTAAAAATGTGTAAAGACTTTAGCGTCTTCCGACAAAAATGCCAAATTTTATTGGAAAATTTTAATCTTGAAGCAATTTTTGAAAATTGAGTTTTTCCATAAAAATCATTTCATTTGAAAGAAAATTAATAATTTTACTTCGATTTTAGGCTGCGTTGAGTTTTTACATCGAAAATTGCATTTTTCTATCAAAAATTACTATAATTTTAAGAAGATTTAGAATCTTTAACCTAATTGTTAATTGTTGGAGATATTTAAAAGACTTTTTTACAAACTTTACAACATCACCACTTTGTCATTGTTTGATTAAAGTTTGAAACAGTACACAAGCGTATTCCTCTATTAAAAATTATGATTTGTTACGTTTTCCATTTACATAACCTGCGGGATTTAAATTTTGAACAAGTTTTCAATTGGGGAATTTTTAATTTTTGGAAGTTAAATGCAAAACTTTCATTTTTCGAAATAAATTATAGTAGCACACAGTTTGCGATTATTTAGATTATTAATAATCTTTCATTTGTTCCTTTTCACGGAAAAGGTGAGGAATTCATTTAAATCCTTGAATTTCATGAATTGCTTCAATTCTGGAAATTCTGTAAAGTCCGTGAATTCCTCTACTTCTGGGATTCTCTCAAATTATGAAAATTTCTTGCATTCTTCAAAGTTTTCGAATTTGGCTATTCAGATAATTGAATAAAACATGAAAGAGTTGAAAACCATATAATTTACGTAAAAAGGATTTGAAGGTGGTCGTTTCTGTATTCTCATGAATTTCTTAAAACGTATTAAATTTGTGAAAATACTTCAATTCTTAGATTTCTGGAATTTTTTAAGTTGCTAGAATTTTTGCAATTCCTTAAATGGTCAGGAATTCTTTAATTCATGGAATTCCGTAATTTTTTAACCATTTAAAATTTATTGAACTCTTGGAATTCCTTGAATTCCTTTAACTCTTAGAATTCTCGAAATTCCTTGCATTCCTGGAGTGTCTTGAATTCTTGAAATTGGTTTGTTAAAAGACTTCAAAGATTTCATAAGATTTCAAGGAATTAAAAAAATTACGAAATAATTTAGAAGCAGTGAATTAAAAATAAAAGAATTCAATACACCTCCATGGAATTAGAGTGAATAAAAAATAATTCAAGACAGTATTCATTAACAAACCTCTAAAAATGAATATTATCAATCCTAATATCAATTTTTTTTAAATTCTCTTTGCAGTCATGTTCCATGGATCAATTAAAAACGATATCTGTCGATAAAACAGCAAAGATGTGATCTAACTTTATTAATAAACAAATTGTTAAAATGCCCTGTTTTCTTGAAAATTCTGGAGATCCTGGAAATTCTTTAATTTTAAGAATTCCTAACGATTCTTGAATAAGTAGAATTCTTTGTTTTTTTTTTACAATTGCTTGGATTCGTAGAATGCCTTGAATGAGTGGAATTTATAGACTTTTTTGAATTTGTAAAATTCCTGAAATTTTTTGGGTTTTGGAATTCCTGGAATTTCCGGGTTCGTTAGCAATCATGGAATTTATAGAATTCTTTGCATCTGTTAAATTGATCAATTTCCTTGGATTTTTGGAATTCCGGGATTTCTCCTAGTTCCTTTAATTGTAGAAATTATTTCAATGATTCAGTCAATCAACATTATTAAAAATATAAATAAAGAAATTGATTGATTCATATTTTTTGTTACAGAATTGAATTGGCAGGGCAACATAATAGGTGGAGAACGTCAGCCAGCTCCTCCTCCTCCTCCTCCTCCTCCTCGACATAATTCTCGGACTGTTGCTCGTGCTGCTCTTGCTCCTAGTGTGCACGACCGTCCAACTCTCGGACATAATCAACCTTCCAAGAGGACTATTCGCCGTCTTGAGCAACGTGCCCGCGAACGTGAGAATCGTGACCGTGAACTTGCCAATCTTCCTGCTTCTTCTTCGACTCGTGAAACTTCACCACCGGCACTACGCCCTCTACCGGAGGGCTCACAACTCGTAAAAAATTTCTTTTTTTCAAGGCAGTATCAAATGAAACGAAGAAGCGGTACATTTACTCCAATACCCTTATGTGCAAACCATCGTAAATTACTATCAGATAGTGAGAATAACCTCGTTGGATTTTTTTCGGCTTTTATGCTTTATGGAATATATGATATTTTTCTCGATCAGGATCATGTCCGGGTTAAAATACCTGAGGTGAAACGAGGCGAAGAACGATTTGCAGTGAACGATACTGAACAAAATTTATTTCCTGAAGATACAGATTACGCAAATGTGGGCCATGCTAGAGAACCGCGCTATCTTCCCCGAATTACCCGAATAGATGAGAATATATGTGGGTAAAGTTATTTGCATATATTGTTAATTAAAGCAACGTATACTTGGTATTGTCTTCAATATTTACAGTGAATGTCCGAATTTTAACATGAGTACTGTTATTTTCAGGTTAGGTTTCTTTATCATATTTTTTTAAACCTAAGAACTTTTTTTGTAAATGAAATATCGGACTGAAAGTTTGGAAAATGCCTCAGATGACCATAAAATACGTTTAAGTACTTCATTTAAATAGGAACTTTGCTAAGAATTGTTCTGAAAAAATTTAAACTGAGACAATTCTTTGACATAACCTTGAAATTTTTTATATCTAAACATTTTTTTATATTCAAAATATCCGCGAGATGTAAAAAAGGTACATAAACGTAATTTACTATCGGCCCTTGCATTTCTCAAAGTTTGATGTCGATATTTTACATTCAAAAAAGTTCTTAGGTTCCAAAAAATATCAAGGTACAAAAGAAATATGTCAAACAATGGTTCCTGTTTTCATTTCATTGAAAATAATTTTTAGCGAAATTTCTACACAAATGAATTTTATTAAAGTAATTTATGATCTTCTGATACATTTGCCAAAGTTTCAGTCCCATATTTTCTTTACAAGAAAAACTTCTAAAGTTCAAAGATAATTCAGTAAACTTTAAAATATCGGTATTTGAGCTCTTCGAATGTTAAATACTTCGAGCTTATCGAGGCAAAACAACATAAATGATATGCCTGAAAAACGATGTTGATTGTAAAATAAAAAAACGAGAAGCATAAACTCTACTTTTACTTATTTTGAGTCTGTAAAATAGTTTTTATTTCTTTGGAAAACAAAAATATATGAATTTGCAATATTCTATAAAGTTGTTTATTCACATAATTCCTATTACTTGATATGTAAGTGACCATTTTCAAACATGCACTGCTTTTTAGAGGGCAATATTATATTACCCCATAAACATTACCAGCAGTACTTTTCACTTGTTCTACTAAGATTTAGTCAAAATGTTGTAATACGACTTGAAAAATATTAAAAATTCAATCCGTAAAAAAATAATCATTAAACATGCAGAAAAAGGCATTTTTATTAGTCCGCTTACTAAGATAAAAGTTTTTTTTTTTAATTTTATAAATAGTTTCTTTAACTTCATTGCAACAATTTACAGAAGAAATCTGATTAATTTTAAATAGTGACGTGTTTCTTCTTTAAATTGAAGAAATTATGAGTTTAATACTAATTCATTGATTTAAAAACATTACTTTTATTTTTATAAAATACTGTACAATCATTTAAAAATTAATTTTCTTCTCATTATTTTAAACCAAGGAAATTATATCATTAAAGAAAATTTGAGTTTATTAATTAAAATTTAATCAATCAAACCGTACCTTCATGTCAAATTAAATGTCATGTAAAACGGGAACAATAAATGATAAATAATTTATCAAATGAAAATCACTTTTCCAAAAAGCTTGGTTTTTGATCTACAAGTTAACTTATTATTTTTCTTACTAATCCAAGAAATGTCATCAATTTTACAAATAAAAAAATGTATATATTCCGCGAATCTTTACAATTCCAGAAATTTAAAGAACTTTCAAAATCGCAAAAATGTGAAAAGATTGATTAATTAATAAAAACTTGAACTATTTTTAACCCAATTTAATTCTATATTAGTGTCTTGAATTCTTGTATTTTAAATTAACTGCTTTCAAATGTGTTGAATTCTCTGAGCACGGGAATTCTAGCTAAAACTTTAAAAAATTTAAGAATTTTCAGAATATAAAGAATTTACAAAATTGAAGCAATTTCCGAAATTCAAGTATTTCCAAGAATTCTGAGAATTCAAGCCTTTTCAGTAATTTAAAGAATTGTAATATTTGAGGGAACTCAAAAAATCCAAGAACTTAAGGATTTAAAAGAATTCAGCCCCAAAAAATCCTCGTATGATTTGAAGGAAAAAACTATTTTAAAAAATTAAAATTGTTTAAAATTTAAACAATTGCTCGATGTCTATGAAAATTATGTTAATCTCACCATATGCAAATCAATTTTAGTTAAAACCCTAGTTTTTTTCTTTAAAATTTAATATGTTTTGATCTAATACAGATATACTAATTTTTTTCAGATTCGACTAGTCGTTTGAAAATGTAAAAGGTTGGTTTGAACTGAAATGCCACATTTACATATGAAGAACTATTCCGCTCCAGGACCAGATGGTATTCAGACGAAAATGTGCATCTTAGCTGACCCGAAGTATTACAGGCCAATAACTTGTCTGAACACGCTTTATAAGATATTCACAGCTATCCTAAATGATAGGATTGTTCGGGCAATTGAACCTGTGTGGCAAGAAATGTATAAACAACAAGGCTCAAAGAAAGGCGTAGCTGGATGTCGGGAGAACCTGATCATCGATAGATGTGTCTGCAAAGATGCAGCATTCTACCAACGTGACCTATCGATGGCCTGGATTGATTATCGGAAAGCTTTCGATTCGACATCCCATAGACTTATCATCTGTCTTTTGGAAATCTTAAAGGTTCATCCGCAAATAGTTGGGTGCATAGAGTAATTGATACCACTTTGGTACACCAAATTTAATATCCCATCTAGAAAAAATCGTATGAGAACTAAGAAGGTCACCTTTCAGAGAGGTGAGCTTGTATTTTACATAGATAATCTTAAGATCTATTTGAATTTATTTGAAGCGAGGAAAACTTAATGGCATCCCTGAAGATCCTGAGCTCGTTGATAGAAGCGCCATACCACACCTTTGCGCTGGAGAGACTTATACATACCTGGGCGTGCCACAGAGCTGCATTCAGGATGTGACATCTATAAAGGATACTCTCCGAAGCAGATACAAACGTCTCATCCGGAAGATTTGGTCTTCCGAACTGTCAGCGAGGAACAAAGTATCTGTAACAAACATGCTTGCCGTTCCAGTAGTACTCTCTTCATTTGGAGTGGTTCCATGGACGAAGAGCAAGCTTAGACTCTTGATATCGGGACACGAAAGGTTATGCACCTGAACAAAAGCTTGCATCTTGCCTCATCTATTCCGCACATGCATCTCAAGTCTTCTGTACAGCACATAAAGTCACAAATGGAAGAGACACTCTTCTTAAAATGACCAGGAAGCACGAAGAAGTGGGCAAAGGTGCGTTTCTGTACAAAGCAGCGAAAGAGGCTGCTGAAACACTCGGACTTAACATGTTGTAAAGTCACGCTCGGCAACTCCGGTGAAGTGGCAGGATAAAGAGGGAAGCAAGAGTGGTAGGTTAAACAAATAAATGGAACACCATATATTGAATAATACCATATATAGAGAATTATGGCTCACTCGAGGCCATTTTATCTAGATTTTCATAATTACATTGGCGTGACTCGTATCGACGTAAAAGACTTATTGGTGTGACATATTATTTATGTGAGTTATCCGCGTTCTCCCGTCACTGATGCATATAAGTCTTTTGCCGACAGTTCACTTTCGTGGTACGATCAAGCTATCAGCTGTCATCATGGGATGGCATCAGTCAGCTTCATTCGAGCTTCCCATCGCTGATACATTTTTCCACTCTCACTTTTTAGCCGTTACCGTATTTTTTTCTAAAAACCAGAAACTTACCCAGTGTCCTGCCACCACGAAAGCTCTTTAAAAAAATCATTAACAAAATTTAAAGATATTTGAAGGGATTTATCAAGGTTTTTACAAATTTCAAGATGTTCCAAATACATAGAATTTTTATTATTACTTCTAAATACAATTTCCTTGTAATATGTTGATCAGACTAAGCATTTCAAGCAATATTATGTTTTATTTTTACATTTTTTCAAATTAAATTAATAGGCTGAAGAAGTGTTGTTTAAACTTCATTTAGACGCTTTACTCGGAAATATGTTTTGATGGGGCGCTTGGAACCAACTGGGGTTTCTTTGATTTCTTGTGGGGTCAATAAAGTAACTTTTCCACTTTTCACATTTATTTTCGCACGTTTACCATCATGCACGTAAATGCCAGCCATAACATTAGAACCCTCCAATATTGCAAAGGCTTCTCCATCGGATGTAGATATAACAATTAGTTCTTGGTTTGGCACAGGCTCGAAGATATGGTCTCCTATTCTCAATTTAATTGATTTATCGGCAGGAAAACTGTATTTTCGAAGTTCGAATATCCGGCGCGGATTCGTGCGGGAAACAAGCCGAATAAATTTTAAATGTTTAAGTCCGCAGCCACTCTTGTGAATAGAAGGCAACTTAGTAGGTGATTCAATGTGCCTAGAAGAAGGAGGAGGAAGCCTTGAATGAAAAGAACTGACAGGAGAAGAAGGCTTTGCAGGAGATGGCGTGGCAGGAGAAAGAGGCTTTGAAGGAGAATATCTGACAGGAGAAGGAGGCATTGAGAAAGAAGACCTGCCTAAAGAGTAAGGGCTGGCAGGAGGATTCTCGGCAGAATGAAACCCGACAGGAGGAAACTCCGCAGGATGAAACAAGGAATAATGAATCCCATAAGGATCAAACTCTGATGGAGGAAACCATGCAGGATCATAGTCGGCAGGAGGAAGCCTGGCATAATGGAATCCGGCAGGATCAAACTCGCCAGGAGGAGACCTTGACCTGGACCTTCCATTTAAATGATGTCTATCAGGAGAATAAGAAGCTCCGGCACGGGCAAGACGAGATATAAGGCCATCGTTACGTAAACCCTCGGACTGCAAACTTAACGCTGCAACAAGAAGCAAAAGATTACATTTTCTTAAAAAATGTGAAGCAAAGTGTCAAGATGTCTAAGCATGATACCGCACATGTATCATATAATAATGTAATAATATAACATAATAAAATAAATAATATAATGGATATAATAAAGCTATTTTGAATTTGATTGAATCTTATGGTTATCAGTCGTCCAATTTTTTTTTTAATCTTAGTAAAAATTTTTGAACAACAAAACCATCTTCAAATGTTTTTGTAAAGTCATATTTTAACATTTCACATTCGGACATGTCACATACTACTCGTTACAAAAGCCTTGCGCTCATTGAAAAAAGGATGCCAGTTCACACTAATCACTTAATGTACTATTAGATCCACAGATTTCTAACCATGTATTTTTTTCTAAAATAAATCATTTTTTCGATTTTTTTTAAAATAGAGAAAATTACTTCTGGGATAAACATCGTATTAGTGGCGTGGGCGTTGTTCCATTCAGGGCCATTATAGCTTCCCTTATGTCTGAGAAGATACGAGTGTTCCCTTTGTTGCCGTGAGACTATTTTAGGAAACAATTCGGAGATGAAGCTATAGGACACCACAACTGTCTGTGTCACTGAGGTTAGGGATATAATTAAGAACTTGAAATATGGTAAGGCTACCGGAGTGGACGGTATTAAGGCTGAAATGCTTAAATACGATGGCGAGTGCATACCACATAGACTGTGCGATTTGATAAATTTATGTTTCGAGATGGGAGACGTCCCAGACGATTGGAAAGAAGCGATTATCGTACCAATATACAAGAGAAAGGGAGATAAAAGCGACTGCAATAACTGCAGAGGGATTAGCTTATTAGGCACCGTAAGTAAAATATATTCAAAAATACTTATTCGTAGGGTAATGAAAACAACAGAAGCAAAAATTTGGGAAGTCCAATGTGGGTTTATGCCAGCAAGGTCATGTACGGATCAAATATTTAGCTTAAGGCAAATAACAGAAAAAAGTTTGACGAAAAAGTTTTGACGAAGAGGGTGTCAATGGAACACTTTCAAAGAATGTTGAATAAACTAGATGCAAGCATGAAGAGCGTGGGCCTCAAAATTAACGCAAATAAAACCAAAACTATGGTGTTCAAAAGAAAAAGTGCATGGAGAGACTTTTGATATAAATATTTGATTCATTGTATATGCATAATTAAAATAAAATGTAAGAATTTAGGGATAATCGGGGCACTACTATAAAATTTCCTACTATGATAAGAGATGATGATATTTCTTTATGTATTATTATAAAGTTGAGCGAGCAAAAATTAGTATTCACGTTTAGAAAAAGTCTTATTTACTATATGAAAATGGTGAGTGTAGAAAAGTAATAATGGTCAATAACAAGTTTTGTAAAACTTTTAGTCAAAAGTCAGAATTTTAAGTAAGAAATTTTAGTATTCTTAAATAAGAATGTGTATTGAAATGAGTACCACTAGTGATATCTGCCTCAGGGATTTGCGAGAATTCTAAAAGACTATACTAAAAACGCCCGAAGGTTTCCGAGCTATTCCGACTATAGTCGAACTCGCGACGATCACACCATCTGACCGACTGTACTTGGGCTCATGACTTGGGACTCCCCGCCAAATCTCTTCAATCATGAGTGCATTTGTAGTACAAAAATGTTCGTAACTAGTGAAATTTAAATTAAAGTTTAAACTAATTTTAATTTGGAAATTCTTTATTTAAATTCTCAATAATTGACACATATTAAATGGAAGCTTTTAACACTTTTCAATTACGTGCAATTAAAATGCAAAACCTAAGCCTACACTCTTTGATAAATTGAATTGTACAAAGATCTCTGATTCAAAATATGAATCCGCGCTATCGTTTTAAATTCTCTAAATTAACACTTATCCTCAACTTTAACTTGCATTAATACAAGTGTGAAGAAAGGAAACATGACCATCTCCCAACTCAATAAAAACATTATAAAAAAAAGTTTCCTTGTAAAATATAGATTGCAATGAATTTAGATCAATTAAAATATATAAGTTAAGACTGATTCACATAGTCTTATTGATAAATCCATTTAGTCAGTTGGTTATGAATCATCTGATTTGTATTTTTAATCAAAAATAAATTAATATCTTTCAAAATAATTGCAGAATACAAAAAAAATAAATACGATTGACCCTAATGTCAATCAAAAAATTGTCTTCACTGTTATGATAGTTGGGTCAATTAAAAAACGACATCTTCCAAAAAGCATCAAAGATATTATCTTATTATATCCAAAAATGAGCGCATCTTCCTATTTAAAAAAAGTTGAAAAAACGAATTTCCTTCCTTCCAGTTCTATAACAACCATAACAATAAAAAAATCCCTCTTTTAAATTCAGAAAAAATCTAAAATCAACACTTCCTATCCTCCGACTCAATAACAATATATATATTTAATATCTTCTTCTAATTAAAATAAATACGAAAATGAAAATTTTTTTCTTCAAACACAATAGAAATCTTTAAAATAAAAAATGGCCTCTTCCAATTAAATAAAAAAAACGGTATCACTTTCAACTCAATAAAAACTTTACAAATATAAAATGTACTACCAATTTAACAAAAATTAAAATTTTCTATATTTTTTAATTATCCTCTTTTAATTCAGACAAAAAAAAACGAAAGTAAAAGATTCTTTCTTCAAACACAATAAAAATCTTAAAAATAAAAAAATGGCCTCTTCCAATTTAAAAAAAAAACTGTATCTCTTTCAACTCAATGAAAACTTTACATATATAAAATGTACTGCCAATTTAACAAAAATTAGAAGTTTATCATTTCAAGGTTGATAAAAATGTTAAAAATACAATACTTCACATTTTTCCACACAATAAAAATGTCAACCTAAAAAAGTTCCTCTCGCAATTGCAAAGAAATTAAATATTAAAATTAATTTGATTTTTCTCAATTTTGGTCCTTTCGAATTAATAATTTTCAATTGTTACTTAACGTTGCAATAAGAATTGTTAAGTTAAAAGTTTAGATGTCTTACTCTGAAATTTTTACCATTTAAGGCTTTCTGTTTCTATTGATTCAGTTTCAAATTGTTTACTTTTGAATATTTGATGTATAATTGCTCATTCAGATATTTTTTTAATTAAAATTTTTCAAACTGAATGGGTTAAGCATTTATTATCGGCTGAAAGAATATTTAAAAAGGATTCTAAATAAAATAAAATCGTTTAATTAATGAATGTATTAATTTTAAGTTATTTTTATATTGAAATTATTTTATAAAGTTTGAATCAGCACATTTTAATTTGTTTAATCATTGGGGTTTTCGTATTGAAAAAATTGAATTTTTAACGTCAAAATCTGTAAATTGTGTAATTTAAAACCGATTTAGAATCCTATTGTAAAATAATTTTTGTACAATTTTTAAAACTCGAAATACATTTTAGTTTTGAAACCCATTAATTAATTTATATTTTTTTATTTTTAAATCCTTTAAATAAGAAATTTACGTTTAAAAATGACGACATAAAGCCGAAAAATTATCAAGTAAAAAATTTTTGAATTAGCGTTGTGCAGTAAATGATGTAGGAATGAAAACAGTTAACAACTAAACTTAACATTTAAAAAAAAAGTTGAAATCAAATTTATTTTTAATTGAAATATATTATGTGATACGATATTGGTGATATTTCAAGTGATTTGATAGATGGTTTTTCTAAAAATTTGTGAAATTCCGTGTAAATAAATAAATCCACTATCATACTCATTTCTCGGCTTTTTCCGGTTCACGTTGGCGTATTTATTATTTTATTTTAATTACTTTAAATAATAAATAATTGCTTTTTCATCTTAATTTCAAAGGGAAATATTAAAAATTGTTGTCTGATATAATTGCACATTTTTCAGGAGGTTCGAACAGAATTTCTTCCTAAATATATTTTACTGAAAATATGAATATGTTAAATATGCTCCGAATTTTAAGCAACTATTAAAAAAGTAAAAAGAAATAGATAACAAAAAATGAGGAAGCTCATTTTCTCGTAGGCTCAAGTAGGTTAGAGTTCAATTTATCAAAGGCATTTTTTGTTAAGAGTTGGATTTTTTTTAATAATAATTATAACTTTCCCAAAAGCTTGTACCATTAGGGAATTTGTTGTCCTTTTATAAAGTTACTTTCATGAATTAAGTAATATTATTTGTTTTATATATAAAAATTTTCATTATTCCTGCACACTTATATATTTATAAGGACGGAGAAAAAGATTATTCATAATTAACTCGCGTAATTGTTCCATTCATATTATAGTGGTGTAGAAAATATCCTTATTTTTTTCTTTAAAAATGGCTCGATGCCTAAAAATTGTTCCTTTTCGTGTAAAATGTCCACTGTATATTGGCAGAATTAAAAAAAAAATTAGGTATCTCTTAGGTCCATGATTTGCAAAAAATTGCTTATGTTATTTTAGTTTCCGCTGTTAATGGTTTTTTTACATTAGAATAAAAAAAGGATAAAATGCATATATACGGAAGTAAAATTATAAATTAATAGTTGAAATTAAAAAGGCAATTTTTTGCAAAAATTGACTTGAGAGACCCTAAATATTTTTTTTATAAATAATGAAAATATTCAGGAGACATTTTGACACCAACAGGAAAAATTTGTAGGGCAGATATTTTAGAAATAAGGTTTTTTTGGATCACTCTTCATTTATTCCTATTTTTTTACCACTTTTAATAAACTTAGTTAACTCCAATTAACCATTCACAAATGGATAACGGAAGTTTTTTTTTTAAGTATTATGTAATACGTTTTAAGGGGTGTAGGGTCAGAATTGCTTTAAAGAATGTGATATTCAATACTTGCGTGGCTCATTATTCAGGAAAATTATACCTTGGGAAAATCTATAGATACCTGGCAACATCCTAGAATTGTCAGGGAATTTTTTTTATGGAATTTGAGTAGACGCCCTGAGATAATTCTCAGTATAATATTTTTTAATATTTGTATTGGTATCTTTCAACATATTAAATATATAAAGAATATACCGATTATTAGTATAAATTAGCGTGATTCTTTCTCAAATGACCTAATAATTACTTTCACATTTTATAAAATAAAAAAACCTGCAACTCCAGAACTCTCGCCTAATACATATATTTTTTTTAAATTATTCTGTCTGTCTGTTAGTCTGTAGATGTTTAGTTTGTTAGCATGGTAACTTTCGAAAGAGTTTACAGCTTGGCTTGGCCTTTGGTATATTTTTGAGTGTCTTAAACTAAAGGTCAAGTTCTTTAGCCAGCCATTTTGGATAAAAAATCCAAAAGTGAGCGCATTGGAAACATTTTTGAAACAACTTTATTTCAAGATTCAAACATTCTCTGTACGTATATATACAGTATTCAAAAAGACGAACAATTTATCCTAATCATGATTCGAAACTTCAAGCACATGCAAAATACGGAAAAAGACGGGAAGACAGAAATTGTGAATTTGAAAAATGTGTGTAAATTTGTTAAGAATCACTTTTGAATAGGGTGCGTAGTTTTTATTTTAATCGTGAAAAACATAATAATAAAGAGTAAAAAAATAAAATAAAATCCGCCTGCTGCGTGGGAAAATTCTCATCAAACCTTTCGTCTTTTAATTCCTTGTTTCTTTCATATGTGGGTTTTCAAAAAAATTAATTTTTGTATGCTTAAAAAAATGGAAAATCAGAAATTGTACTTTTTCATTCAACAATGTCACAGCATTTGAAAGATTCCGAAATCTCTAAATATATTTTCAATATGTGTGTGTGTCTGTGGTTGTGTGTGATAAATAGTTAATTAAGTCTGGAGCACCTAAAATTTTTGACCTGGCACTATAAGTTTCTCACAAGTAGTGATGCGTTTTTCTCGTTTAGTATACGAGGGTGGATTGATAAGTTTCCGGCCTGACCAAGAGATGGCGCCACTAGGCCTACCTTGAGGTGGCGTTCTATAGTACCATCCTTAGATAGC
>NC_046659.1:161761905-161776509 GCF_010883055.1 Belonocnema kinseyi
TATCAGCCTTGGAGGAGATTATGTTGAGAAATAAAAAAAAAATTCTTAAAAACGTTGTTTTTCTTGGTCAGGCCGGAAACTTATCAATCCACCCTCGTATACGGACCGAAAGAATCAAGAGTCTCAGCGAAATGCGTGAGATTTATAGATATAAGATAGGTTTATATATGCGTATAGGTATTAGTTAAATCTTCGTGAACGAACCCACTGTAGCCACCGAGCGACCATCCGAATGCATACACACATTTATATTGAGAAGTATATGAAGCCCATGGGATAGTGTGCATTCGTACACTTCTCTCCATCTTTCTTTTTGCCGTGTGGCAGCGTGAAACATAACATCACGTGACCCCTATTTATCGTATAGTGGTTTAGAAAAATTGCAAAGCGTTCGTAACAAAATGTTCAACATTCTGTTTCATTTCTTTCAAAGCACTATACTAATTTTCGTTATTCGAATCCATTACAAAATCGATTATCCCTAAATTCGTACACTTTATTTGAATTATGGATATGCGATAAAAGAAATATTAATATCCAAAGTCTCCGTGTGAGAAAACACTATGCAATATTTTATTAAATGATGAGAGAATTGAACAAGTTGATAAGTTCGTATATCTTGGTAGCTTCTTTACTATGGACGGGAAGTAGATGAGGAATTAGATAGACGAATAAATGAAGGTAAGAAGGTTATTGGTAGAGCAGGTCCCCTTATCAGAAGTAAAAATATATCAAATAGAGCTAAAATGGCAATACATAATTCTATATTTGTACCAACTGTACTATACGGTAGCGAGACATAGACTTCTCAAGAAAAAGATGAGAGTAAAATTAACGCAATTGACATTAAATTCATGCGCATAATATGCGGGAAAACCCTGATGGACAAAGTAAGTAACGGAATAATTCTCAAATAATGTGGTGCAGAAGAGACGCTAGTAGACACATGGGAAAGAAATCGGTTAAGATGGTTCGGACATGTTGAGAGAATGCCAAATGAACGACTAACGAAACACGTGTATCAAGGTAAAGTAAATGGCAGCGTACCCAGAGGTAAACCGCGGAAAGAATGGTTGGAATGTGTGCATGAGACCCTAGTTGGAAAAGACATGAGAAGTCACAGACATTGGCCACTAATGGGCCCAAGTGGGGAACCTTACATAACGACTTTGTGAGGATCTTCACATGGGTTGATTGCTAGAGAGATTGTTCAGAAACCTGGGTCGGAGCAATGTTGCGGAACGAACGTGTTATTTACATAAATAACACGAGAATTCTGGATCAATCTGAAAATTCTCTATCCCTTATCCACACTACTCCTTTCCCCACCGAGTGAGTCACGCCTACCCCGAAAGGGAAATGGCTTAATGGTGTAATCCTTTGCCTCATTGGCGCACTGGAGCATGGTCCTAATCTCAAAAGGTAGAAACCTGACATTGGTTCCGATCGCCATTGTGAAGCCCTTACTGTTGCTCCTACCATATACATCGGCCCCTGCATTCTCTTTATTTTTGGAGCCATCTATAAACCAGTTGTCTCCATCACTGGGCAGATGCACCTCGTCGTTAATCCATACCTCCTTCGTGGATAGGCTCACTCGATACTTCTTGTCGAAGTGGTAGCGAGTGGCCATTTTGACCCTGAGCATGCTTAGGGTCGGCTTTCTCCCAATGTCGGGTGGGGATCCGCACAGCTGGATGCAAATCCGATGCTTCAGTGACGCCTTTTAGAATCAGTCTCCTGATCTTTTCCAGTTCAGACTTTACAGCAGACAGTTCGAACCTGCTCCAACAGACCATCGCCGCATAGGTTAATCTGTGTCGCAAGATCACTGTGCTCGTTCCATAAGAGCTTTTTATCCAGGATGAATTTTAGATATTCAGCTCGTTCTTTGATTTCCAGTTGCAGGCCTCCCGATTTCAGTGTACTTGTGGTTACGCACTTATACCTTCTAGTGAATACAGCCGTGTTTGCCTTACTCAGATTGATGATATTCCAGTCTTCTTGTACCAATAATCCATTATTCCCAGTGCTTGCTTAATTACTCTGAATAACGCATACAGATGTTGACCGCGCGCGATAACCAGTATATTGTTCATACAATGCGAAACACTACAGCATCATTATGGTATCTCGAACTAACCAAGCTTCCTGGATTAGCGAGATACCCGTGTGCCTCGGAGCCATGCCCCTCTTCAGAACTACAGAGGCGCCTTTGTTGTGATGCAAGTTAATTCGGGTGATGATTATAACGTGAACAGTCATTTAGGTCTGCCTTCGATCTTCCTGTGTCCCTACAGGCTCCGCCTATCCCTCGACGGCAACCCTAAAGTTGGCCTGCCCAAGGTAGTAGAAGAACCTGTTTCTGTAAGGCCACAGACGAGTCGACCCTACTTTAATATCTTCACCTTTCCAAGGCCTTGTCTCGGCCTTGAAGGAGGTCTCGAATCTCGGCCATTGATATGGGGTCACTGTTTCGATTGCTTTCCAACTAACCTCCAGGCAGAGCTCAAACTGCTCCGTAGTGAGCAGCGAGTCCAGACAGCTCGTATCCGCCTCCACCATCTTCAGGGATTTATCCTCTGGGCATCTGTCAGTCCAGCGCCTGATGTTTCAGCTAATGCAGCTGCTCTACTATGCCACTGCACTTGCCTCCTCAGTCTTCTTTTCAAAGAACCATTAATGCCTTTCTTCTTTTATATATATTTTTTTTTTGCAGCTCTCGTTTCCATATCCTCATTCAGAGGGGCCGTCAATCGCTCAGGGGAGCTGAGGACACAGCTCCCAACTGAGTTAGGCTTGCCGGAGAGACAGATTGGTTGAAAAGGCTTATGTTAGACCCGTTCGAGCTCAACCCCACTCCCCCCTCCGCCACCACGCCACCTACTTCTTCTTTCAATTTTTTTTTGCGTCATCCATTTTGTACATCTGAAAAAAATCGCAATTAGAACTTACTGATCTACTTTTTAAAAAGTTGCCATATTTCAAAAATACACTAAATCTTTTTTATTTTCTTGGAAATATCTGGTTAAGGAAGTTGATCTTTATTTCACGCAAAAACTTAAAACCCTACAAGAGTGTCAAAATCTGACTCTATTGGACAAATCCTTCAAAAGTTAGATTGGTTACAACATTTAGATAACAACACAGGCACACATACAGACAGATTAACGCCGACTTTAAATGAATTTTGAATTCTGTGAGTGCTGAAACGTAAAGATCCGTTAAAAACTAGAGATTGAAAATTTGGACGATCCTATTACTGATTACACTATCATGAATGAGAATTTAAAAATAAGTGAAATGTCACCAAAAACGTTCACGGCGCAATAAATTCCATCACCGAAAAATTTATCAGTACAATCAACATAGTTTTTGAAATTATAATTTGCTAAGTAATCTCCAAGATTGTCTTTTTTCATTTTAATGTATTCGCAACGTTGCTGAAATTTTTTCTGTTTGATAGTTCAAAAGTGTAAATATCTTTTATAATTGCTTGGAAAACTTTAATTTTACAAACAATGTGTGTTGTTCTTATCTCATTAATTACTCTCTCATGAATCTCATGGATTACAAAATAACTTTAGAAAAAATAATCACATTCGATTCAGCTTTGGTACACTTTTTGAAGCCCTGAAAGAAAATGACAAGTTTGTTAGCCAGCTATTTCTGATAAAAAATTTAAAGATTTAGAGCATTTTAAAATTTTTTGAAACCACTTTTTTGAAGTGATAAAGTCTTATGGCACGGCGTGAACTCGCAAAACTGGGTAATGCTGGGTCGGATGACGCTTCGTCTTCTCTTTCGCTTTTCCCACTAACTGACTCTTTGAGTCCCTTTCCCTATCTATCTCCCTATTCTTCTCAATCTTGCACCGTTCCTTATTACCATCTGGTCCTGCAGTGGAAAATTTTTTTATTTATTAGGTTGTCGCAAAACTCCTTAAAGCGAATGATATTATAAGTATCTTCTTCCAACTCCAGTGTTTCCGGGATCTTATATACCACTTCCCAATATGTCTGTACTTTGTCGGCTTGAGTAATTTTTTTAGAGGAACAGGGTAAACTCTGTTTCTATGCTCACAAGCAAACTTTCAAATCCCTTCCGTGAACGGTCTACGAAATGTTATGTAGTCAATCACACACTGAACGCGTTACAAATTCTGTCTAGCCCATCCTATCTTCATGTTCAGTTAATGCAAGCGTCTCTTGGTCTTTTGATTCATCGTCGGTTTCAGCATTCGATTTGAATCAGTCGAAGCTCTTGCAGCACTATAAACTGAACAATTAATGGCCCAGAGGTCAGTCTCCTCCGAGATATACTCACGAAGGAAGGCATCGATTTCAGCCAGGTCTTGGGGCTTAGGGGGAACCTGCATGCTAATGTTCCTCCTCATCCTAAAATCACTATCATCTCTCAGAAGGTGCCTGCTTCCCGCGGTTGGTCTCAATGTCACTTCCTTATCTTCGTATGTAGATTATTCAAGCAGCGGATGGGGAAGTGCTCCGCGCACATGTCCAGTTTTTTTAAAGGAAGGCACGTTGATTTCGAAAAATGTATGCATTTCGAAAAATGTATATAAATGTGGAAAACTATATTTTTTATTGCAGATTCAGATTTTCTATACAAAATATGTAAGTTTTATTTAAAAAATTTGGTTTCGATTTGTACCAGATGACGTTTTTCATTTTCTTTTGTTATTAGACGAAAAACGAACTTTTTTTGCCGAAAAAATCAAATTTTGTCTTTCAAAGTCCGCCAATTTGTAAAAAATGATTATTTTCAACTTTACGATCGTTCAAAACTTTTCTACAACTTTTTATTAAAAATGTTGTTCAACTTTTTGATTTAATATAATCCAATGCTGTGGCATTAGGGGCCCTGTTTTGGCCCTTTTTTTTACTCTGCGGAGAATGACTGTAACTCGATAAATTGTTTATATTTTTACATGAAAAAATTATTGAGAGAAGTTCAAAGAAGTGTCCATCGACTGCCATAACACGTGTGCTCATAAAATTTTATTTTTTTTAATTTACGAAATTTTTTTTAACGTTCAACTATCCTACCCCCTTAAAAGTTTCATAGTTTTTTAGGTTATGTTTACTAAGATAAATTTATGCAATTGTATACTACAGTTTTCTTAAGACAGGTAAATTTGCAAAGTTGATATAGTAACATAGCAACATAGGTACGATCATTTTTGTTAGAAAATTAACATAGTATAGTATAATTTCAAAATTCAGGGGAAAAATCCTAGGTTACATTTGTTTTATATTTGGATAAAGCTTCTCAACTGTAATTTTTTATATTAGTTTGCACCTGCCATCATGCATTTATGAAAGAACCGCTTTTATAAATCATACAAAGCTATGTACAATAAATGATGTAATGCAGTATTTTAATTCTCTTAGTTTGATTCTCCTAATTTCATTTGCAGAAATGATTAGTGGGCCAGAAGTGGCAGCCAAAGATCGACTATATTTATGAATCTGACAACAGCGCGACATTGGCACCCTTTTTAGGGCCGACCTTATCAGCCAATTGTGAGCAAGAATTAGCTGTCGAAGGTTGACCAATATTGTCAATCCAGCAATAGCGCGACGCTGGCAGCCAGCTTTGGTCCGATATTGGTACCGAGTGTTGGGCCAACAATGGCAACCAAGCCTTGGCTGCCATTGCAGGCCATAGTTATAATTCTGTCATTGGTGCAATGTTGGTAGCCGAGTTTCGGCAATATTTTTGTCGACTCTGGGCTAATATTGGGCCTTATGTGACTTCGATCTTGGGTTGTTAATTTAACATATTTAAAATTCTTAGCTATTCAAAAAATCATTGGTTCGAAAGTATTTGACTACCCACTCCCAAATTTTTACCAGATCAAGAAAAACATTTAGTCCACTCTTTAAAATAAAATAATAAAATTTAAAAAAACAGGTCCAAATTGAAAAAATCTATTTGTTTATAAATATTTGATTATTATTAAATAAATAATTAAAGTGGATTTTCGTTCACTTAATTCGAAAATTGAGGAAAAGGCCCACATTTTATCTTTCGTATGCATTTTTATAGCTTTGTTTAATATTGTAGTATAGGCAATTGAAAAAGGGTACGTTTTAATCAACATAAAATTTCAAAATCCAACAAAAACGAAAATGATCCTTTCATGTCATATAACGTACGATATGGAAAAAGTCCAAAGAAGAAAAACGTTACTTTTTGTAAGCCCTCCAATAGTTTTCATAAACACTTTTTGAATTTAAAAAAAATCGAAAATTCAAATTTTGATCGGGCAAAAAATAATAAATTATTATATTCTCATCATAATGAGAAGGTATTAGTTTTTTGTTTAATAGACTATCGCTAAATAAGTTGAATAAATGTAATATACGTTTATTAGAAAAGTGTTAAGCATAATGTAATAAAGTTAACATTTTGAACAAAATCGAGTACTGAGCACGACATACTGGATGTGAATGAGTTTTTCAAGCCGAAGGAGCTTTAAAAAAAGAGAATTCACAATCACCTAATAACAATTGTCAATGCTTTGACTTTTAATTTTACAATGGATTTCAGCGATATTCGATTCTGTTCGTTATTCCACTGCGTAATTTATGTGGGGATAAATACGTTTACAATTAGCGTCATGCTCGGGAATCAGGAAAAATATTGAGCAACTTCTAAAACGTCTCCAAATAGAATGCTATACGTTTCCATTTGCGCAAACAAAATCGCAAATCTTCGAATTGCAAGACTTTTCAAGGTATTTCACATGACGCGCTTTTTCTTTTAAAATGTTGATTGTTGGTAATTATAATTGTCAAAGCATGAAAAATCAGGACATGGCACAAAAAAATCAATAAGTAATAACAGAGATAAAAAATCATAATACTTCCCGATGAATACAGACTTTTGATGGCCCCAGTTCAACACATTTCAAAGGATTTCAAAAAATTTCACCGGATTTTAAAGATTTGGAGGGATTTGAAAAAATTGGACGATCCTAAATTGGAATAAAATGCGGATTACGACAAACAGTTTATTATTTTCGGAGTACTTAACAATTATCGTAAAAAGATCGATAATGTATTGCGATATTTACCAATAGAACTAAGAATAACCGCTAAACTTATGATGAGAGTAGAAAGGATCCTCATTTTTTTCTAACTGAAAAAAAATTGATTGATGTTATAATGAAAACTTTGGTTGGTTTACAGTTTAACTAATAATTAGTCGGGCGCTGTGCTACATTATATCAAGCATGTGACATTTCTTATCTCATGAATTATCTATACTTCGAACTTTTCCTTGTGAGATATTTGTATTTCATAATTCACTTTTGTGAACCATTTACAAATGTTGACGACACCTTCCTGAAGAGATTTGGCAAATGAAAAAATAAAGAAATGTTGCTTGGTTCATGTAGACTTAAAAAAAGGGACCTATAAAAACAAAAAATATTTTAAAATATTTTTCTCGTTGAAAACATTTTTCCCGATAATCAAAAATTAAAATCTTATATTTATCAAACTTTTAATTAGGAAAACTTCAAAATAGAACTCCTTTAATGTGTTAGGCATTATTTCCCAATTATGATGCAGCCTTGAAGGCGTATCAACATTATTTTCAAAATTATTTTAACAGATCAAATAATAGAGAAATTTAATAGATTCAAAATTATTGTATAAATTTCACAGGTTTCTAAAGACTTGAAATATTTCAAATCAATCAACGGATCACAACAATTTAAAGATTTGTAACGCTTGTAAAAGAAATTCAAGATATTTTAAAAATTGCATGGGTGTCTTTAATTTCTTCTTTGGTAAATATGGTAAGTTACTCGCTTTCCATGTGTTTGTGTTTGCCCGAATTATAACTTCATTACTGTTATCATAAATATACATTCCAAGAAGAGAATTAGAACTCTCCGATATTGCAAAGACGTCATCATCGGCAGTTGGTGTAACAATTTAATCTTGGGTACTAATACATTTCATTGTAATATATATCTACTGAAAGAACTAAAGTTAAATTTTGTTGCATGTGAAATTTTCCGTTGTTAAAGCTCTTTAACTCTTTAGGTCTTTAACGATAGTTTATACTACGATTGAATTAAAACTATCTAGTCCAAGCAGCTGGTGGTTTGGTTCCCAAAAAAATCCCACATCCAATATCGACCTGTCCGGGAGTTCAAAGAATATGTGTGCAAAATTTGGTGCTAATTAACAAAACCCAGATTTTCATAATCATCACACAGTAAAAAAAGTGTTCAAAATGATACCGAAATCAATATCATTTTGATATGCAACAAAAATTATACCGAATTCAAAAGCGTTTTTATCGGCCGAAGAGAATGATCGACTTTTGACATCATAATGATCTGATTCGGGATCATGTATGACGTCAAGCCAAGATGGCTGACGGTCTTACAATACTTTAGCTCATATTTAAATTTTTTATGGTTTCTGATCGTGCAGTGTCCTTGAAAAATCGATAAAATGACGAAATACGATATTAGAAAATATCACCTGTTCAGTGTAGTTGTCACTTGCGTGCGGTCAGATATCATTTTTAGGTTATGTCTTTATGACACCGGCACCAATAATTGGCGGCCATTTTGTTTAGTCTGACAAATGAACCAAAAAATGAGATCAAATTGATCCGAATGGAAAATCATTATGATCTCGAGAGTGAAATGATCGCTAGAGCAAAATGCTCTGCAACAAAATTGATCCTTTTTTTACTGTGCATACGTCTTAGGCCACTTTATTTTATACATTTCAAAAAGTGTGACCCCCTAGTCCATCGTCCCCCGATATTCTTACAACCTGTCTGGGAGTCCAAAGAATATGCATGTAAAATTTGGAGCTTATTCAATGTTATTTTGCATTATTTAATAAACAAAAGCTAACGGTGTTAACGGTATCGAGCCTCGACGGCTCAATTTTAAATGTTATGTAGTAGAAGATTCGTCTTTTTCGGTAGAAAAATAATATTTTTCTTTAAAAATGCATCTTTTGGTTTTGAAATTAAACGGTTTTCCTGAAAATTCCTTTTCTTTTTGTTGAAAAATTACTTTTGTAATTGATCTAGTACATTAGTTTAATGGTATTATATAGAAAATTCGTCATTTTGTATTTAAAGTTCAAAAATTTAGTAAAAAGATCAACTATTTGGCAGAAAGTTCGCTTTTTTGTAATGAAATTTTTTCAATATTACCCAAGTTAACTGCGTCATACATTTTTATTAGACACATCTTAACACTGACATTGAAAATTACTTTTTAATTTTAATTTTTCATTTATTATTGAATATTATAATTCGCCACACGGTAATTTAGACAATATAGGCATATTGACCAATTGAATCGCTTTAATGACTATATGCAGAATTCCTGAAAATAAAACCAATAATCTTAAGACCAAATTTGGATACCCACAATAAACTATTCCTATTGTAACTTGAAAAAGACAAAAAACTTCTTTTTCCTAAAAAAGAAAAGGAAAAAATCTCCTTTCCTTCTGGCTGAAAATAAAAAATAGGAAAGCAAAATGAGTGCCGAAATGTTGATGATTTTTTTTTATGTTTTTTTTTAATTACGATCTTTTTTATTTTTGTCCATAAGGAAGGGCGATTTTTTTCTTTTCTTTTTTAGGAGAAAAAGTTTTGGAGAAAAATTTTCTGGTGCATGGTTAAGAAATTTCAATCCAAATTTCCACTCGATATAAAATATATGTATTTCGAGACTATGCTCATAAAGTTTCTTAATCAGACAAAAGTTCAAAAAGTTGGTTCATTTTAAAAATATGCCATTTTCGTTTTTAGCAGATCCGTAAGTTTAAAACGTTGTTTTTAGTAGATTTGAACGAGATTTACAAATTATCTTGATAAAGTTTATCCCATGAACACATAGTATTGAGCGCGAGTTTCGTATTGAGAATGTAATCGTCTAAGCCGTAGGTGCTTTGAGAACCTTCTTTAAAAACGTTAAGTTATAATATTTATGATATTTGAAAAAATGTAGTTAATGTGTACCCATTAAACGCACAAAAACGAGCGCGAGAACGTACCCGCGCGCCGTAGGCGCGCTCAAACTTGGCAAGAAGCACCGCCCGCGCTAACCTCTTCTTGCTACTTAAGTAAGAGTGACAAGAATGCTTAACTTCAAAATTTAGAGGTTATGCTTCACATGATCTACTCTGGTGTTACTGAACTGATTAGCGAATAAGTCCGAAATCATTGATTAATCAGTGAAATGTCTCACTACTATTTCCATCAGTGAATTTGATTGTATGTGAAATGTATTGAAGTCCGTGAAAAGATAACTTAATGGAGTAGTTTACTACTCTCTAGGGATGGGCGATACCGATTCGATATATCGTAGTATCGATACTTTTGACTCGATACACTCGATATTTTATATCGATACTTGACTAGGTCGATACATCAAGCTATCGATATTTTTCTATCGATATATCGGTCTAGCAGACGAACCAGCGACGAGTGCGCGGTCCCTTTGATAAATCACGCGCTGCAAAGGGGAAGTATGCTGATATTGCTGATCCACCGCGCAGTGAAACTCGAGGGAAAATAAACAAAACGGAAGCGACATCAGCGAGAGCGACGTAAGTTACATCATGGCGCCTAAAAAAAGTGATGTGTGGAAACATTTAAAAACTTTAAGTAAAGAAAGTGCTCAATGTCTTTTGTGTTTCCATACCTACAAAAGAAGTGCCAATACAACGAATCTGAGAACACACTTATAGAAAAAACATAACCTTCTTCTTCATAACCCCCCGGAAAAGACAGCAGCTCAAGGCAGGACCAGTGACAACAATGCCCCCGACGCTGACAATGACGTGGATGATCCTGCTGTGAGTGGCTTTAACAATTTATTATTATTATCTTTACTATTTTATGTATCCTTTTGAAAATCCTACGTAGTGAACCAAAATCGCTATTTTCGTATAAAGATTTCTATCTGAATCGTTCAACTTTGTCTGGAAGTTCAGTATCTTGTGTATGTTTTAGGTTATGGAGGTTCAAGAAAAACAAACGACGGATAAAAACACACGAAAGGTTACAACAGGAGGAGGGCAGCCGACATTATCTGAAAGCTATAATCGAGTAAAATCATTTCAAGGTAGGTTTTTTCTAATAATAGCTTTTATTAATTTTGATATATCAAATCGTATTTTACATTTTGAAAAAAAGACGAAAATTACCAGCGCGTTAAATTGCGTTAAATTGCTGAATAATGTTTTACAGAAATTTCGTCTTTCAAAATGTGTTCTAATAGCTACATACCGTACCATACCTATATTCATACATGCTCTTTTTATTTTACAGAAGGCGATCGAGCGGCTGCTCTTGATGATGCGGCACTTAAAATGATAATGGTTGATAGACTTAGCCTTTCCACCACCGAAAAGCAGGGTTTTCAATATTTTGCGGGGAAAGCGGTTCCTCTGTGGCAACCACCAAGCCGTAAGAAAATGACCTCTTTGATGGAAAAAAGTACGAGTGGTTATCGTCAGTCGTTGCTGAGGTTCTAGCGAAACTTAAGTCCGTATTCTTGACGGCTGATTGTTGGACTGAAATGCACAGCACCTCGAGCTTCCTAGCCTTCACTGTCCATTTTTTGATAGAAAGCGACATAGTCTCAACTGTCCTTGGATTAACTGAATTAAATCAGTCACATACAGCAGAATACTTGCAAGAAAAAATGGAAGGTTTTATTGACAAATGGAGTATTTCAAAAGAGAAAGTCGAACTTATTATCACAGATAACGCGCCAAATATTGTACTAGCAGCGCAAAGTACTTTCGGAAAGGACAAGCATGTTCCATGTTTTGATCACACTCTCAACTTAGTTCCTAAGGCTGCGCTGGGACATAAAACTAGAAACAGAGATTTAGTGCCGAACGTGCCAGGCGTCCCTGAGTGAATTAAAAGAGTTAAAGCTATAGTTGCTTTTTCACACAAAAGCATCAACTTTTCAGATGACTTCAAGCGTGTGCAAATGCAAAGGGGAGAATCAGAAGGCACGTGTTTACGTTTACTTCAAGACGTTCCGACTCGCTAGGGATCAACGTTTCTCATGCTTTGAATATTTATGAAAATGGCCGATATTATAAGCCTCGTAGCTCTCAAATTTCCCGATGTTCAGATGGTGAGTGGCTCGTAAATGGAAAGTCTTAGCAGCATCAAGGATATTTTGGAACCAATTCATTTTGCCACAACAGAGATGGGCGCAGAGAAACATACAACAGCCAGCAAAGCCATTCCAATGGCATACTTGATAGAAAAGGTAGGTCAATGTTCAACTTTAAGGCAACTCTGAACAATTAAATTTGGGGTTTGCTTTGCAGCTATGCTGTATACGCACTTAATAATTTTATTTTTTCAGAGAATAGACGAAGTCAACATTCCAGCAAGCAACGCATTGGCAACAGCGTTCAAAACCTTCGTCAAGAACGAACTTAAACGGCGTTTTCGGGCCTTACAAAGTGTGATACCTCTTTCTGCCGCAACTCTAATCGACCCACGCTTTTTAAAAAATTAGTTCACTGATCCAATTGCCCACAGCAGAGCCGTCACTTACGTAGAGAATCGGATCATGGACGAAATGAAAAAAGAGACTCGCCAAAATGCAGAAAGTATGGCACGTTTTATTCACGTATTTATTTTTTGTTCCTTGTTTAGTCTTTGTGTTGTTCTTTTCAGTTAAATAGAAACAATGCAAATTGAAATACAGTACCGGTGTCTTGTTTGACTCAGGTGTTAATGTGCCAAACGAACCTGGAACAGTTGCTGCAAACGCGCGGGCATCTGACTACCAAAATCCCTCTACTAGTCGAGAAGAAGGACCTGGCAACAGCTTGTGGAAAGATCACGACACGCTAGTGACATCATCGCATATTGCTGCCCTGACAGACGACTTAAGTGGAGTAGCTAGAGCGGAATTACGAACTTTTTCATCCAGGCAGCCACAGGACCCGGTTAACGCATGAACACCTTTCACAACGAATTTTTCTAGCCAAAGTTTCAGACGAGATCTGGGAAACAGCTCGTCTGTTGTAAAGACGCATTATTTCCTTGTGCTTTGCAAATATCTGATTTTTATTATTACCCATTTTTATACTGACGTCATTTTTTCCTGATTTTGTTTAACTGTGTGTTTATATTCTCGCTTACATTATATTCGATTTTTAATGTCGACTACTGCTGTTAAATATCGATATTTTTTATATCTACGCCCATCTTTACTACTCACTAGAGTGCGAGATCTGTTCGGCTTCGAGTTCTGCGAAAATTCAAATATAATATATGAATAGTATATTGCGCAACTAGAGAGGGAAGCAGGTGCCTTTTCTCGAGCAGATGAGTCTTGCAAAATTGAGCGAGACAAAAAATGCCTCTCTCCCGTAGCGCATACGATATTTCTTTCGAAACATGTTTGTAAATAACGGATTTTCGAGTTTCGTGAAGCGACATCAACAAATTTTGGAAAAAAACCTCTGCAAACTATTCACGTAGAAAAATAGATATTGAATACTTTGATATTTAACCCGCTTCCAGCGAAATCGCGGTAAAATTTCAGCCACAACCACGTCTCACGACCTTGAGATAGGTGGTTACAGTCTGTAAAGGAATTAATACGGCGATCCAGCAACACCCTAAGAACACGGAGCGACCCAAAGGCCAAACGCCTTCTACATTTTTCCCGCAAGTGTTCTAGCATATTGTTGACACGTAGGGATGCTTTTTAGGCCATTAGCAAGTGAAAGCTTGGCACCTCCAAGAGCGCCGATGATAAGGACGATCAATTTAACAGAATATTCCGGGTACAATCGTTGCAACTCCGTTATAAGGTCTCGATACCTCTCTTTCTTTTCATTCTCCTTGGCTATGATGTTTTTGTCTGCTGGTGCCGAAAATTCGATAACGAACATGGTTCGTTTCTCGAAGTCAAGAAGAACCATGTCAGGCCTCGAGTGAGCAACAGAAACAATTGTCGAGAAGATAAACTTCCAGTATATGCGGCACTTCCCAATCCCGACAATTGACTCAATTTCCCCACGAGCATTTAGAGGAGCGATATTAAGGTTAATGCCGTAGGAGTGACAGAGGTGGTAATAAAGCACTCTTAGTGCCGCATTGTGCCTTTGAATGTAGTTTGTTCCCGCGTGAGTTGAACAACTAGATAGTATGTGAGCTAAATGCTCGGGGTGTGCATGACACGCCCTGCAGCTATCATCGGGAATGTCTTGTCTCAAAATGTGGCGACGGTATATTAAGGTGGAAATGACACCGTCTTGGCACGCAAAAATGAAACCCTCCGTATAAGACTTCAATCCGGGCGATTTAAGGAAAGCAAACGTTAGCTCACAAGACATTGACTGATCCTTCACATTTCTATGGAAGATACCGTGCATCCTCTTATCGAGGAGCTGTTCACGAAAGTTTTTCTCTTGTGCTTTCTTAATCCGCGCTTTCAGGAAAGAGCACTCGAGATAGATAAGATTTGATGCATTTTGCTCACCCCTAATACTGAAGTCAAGTCCGAGTGCTTCAGCAGCCTCCTCCGCTGCTTTGTACAGAAAC
>NC_046659.1:161776609-161785050 GCF_010883055.1 Belonocnema kinseyi
TTGCGGATGAACCTTTAAGATTTCCAAAAGACAGATGATAAGTCTATGGGATGTTGAATCGAAAGCTTTCCGATAATCAATCCAGGCCATCGATAGGTCACGTTGGTAGAATGCTGCATCTTTGCAGACACATCTATCGATGAGCAGGCTCTCCCGACATCCGGCTACGCCTTTCTTTAAGCCTCGTTGTTCATACATTTCTTGCCACACAGGTTCAATTGCCCGAACAATCCTATCATTTAGGATAGCTGTCGGTGCGTGATGTAATGAAAAAAGATTTTAACCCCGATTTGTCTGTATCTTGTGCATTTGTCCTGTTTGTTGTGGTTTTTCGTATGTGTATTACGTTGAAAGTTTTGGTGGAAAATATATTAAGTGGATTTGGATGTATTATAATATTCTCGAGAAAATTTAAACTCAGCTACAGGAATGTTTCATACCCTGTAAACAAAACGTGGAGTCCAGGTTTTTCCAATTGTTTCTCAAGGTCGTGGAGTCCACGTTTTTGGCCAAAACTTGGTCAACTGTTGGGCACCGCTATAGCATTTTCCACCCGACTGTTCAAGAATTGACCAATCCTAACACCACGTTTTACTCTCAATTTTTACCCCAGAAAGCGGTCGTAGAACCACTCAACTGACCACGGAGTAATAATAAGGAGACCGATCTCCGTAGATACGTTCTGACTGCAGTAACTGTACATTCAAAAATTTTAGCAGTTTCCGGGAGACTTATGTGAGGATCTTTCAAAAGTTTACTGGCCACATTAATCTTCAATGAAACTTCATTCCATATTAAAATGGAACATAGAAACTTAAAGCTCTTGATTGTTGTTGCTAAGCATAAGGCTTGGTGTTTCGCTGACATATCTCTGTCTTCCTCTGAGATTTTAATTAAACTATCATGAACTATGAACATTCTCGATGAAACTATCGAGAACATGTGGTCTCACAAAGGTCTTACAGAGTAATTCCTACAAGACCATCGCGTCCCTGATAGCGATTTTAGTATTAATTATGAAAGATAACAAATTGAAACATATCCCAACTCTTTGTAGACGCCGAGAGAAGGTTATATAATTATAGTACATTGCCAAAGAAATCTACAGTTTCTACATTGGCCTTGGCAGCATCATTTACAACTAAGTTCAGGCTATGCGGATTACAAGGAACGTAAAAAGGTCTCGGATTTATTTGCAAAATTCTGCTTTGTACTCCTTTGAATTGACTATACATGTTAGAACCGTTGTCGTAGCATTATCACTGAATATCGTCTACATCTAAGTCGGGAGCTTTGAGTATTTCAGTCTGTTCAACCTAGTTCTACTTTCGATTTCGTAAATACAAAGCAATTATTTGTCCAAGAAATACTTCAGGCTGGAAGAATATGGATACATTTTTAAAGGAAATGGGTTCCAGAAGAAAATTTAGGGAGAATCGAGGGAAAATCCTAAAAGATAAAGGAACGAGCAAAGGCGCACTTAGAAACTTTATTGTGTTAAGAGATTAGTCGCCTGTTAATGAGCAAACCCTGGTTGGTGGTTTTTATATTCAGTGCAGTTCGGCCACCCCCCACCAAGAGCCAAGCTTGGCCGCCCGTGTGCCCCGCACACATTGCACCCTATTACGCGCCGGCCTAGTGTATAACTGGATAGTGGATAAAGGTGGTGGTGTTGTCCCGAATTGAAGCCATCTTGCGTGGTACCTTGTATACTATTCAGTGGTGTACGTGATCCAACAAACCGTGGTCTCGCCAATTCGATGCTGAAATACGTTCGACTTGGAGTGACTTGGAGTGAACTGACGCCCCCCACCATACTCACTGCATTTGCGCGAATGGAAGGGAAGCCCACTGCCGCTCTCGATCCAAGATGTCAGAAAGGTCGGGTGCCCTAGGTTGCCGAGTCTGATTGGTTGACTTTTTTTTACTTGCGCCTGGCAGCACCATGCTTTGTGGGATGATGGTGGTGTAGTAGAGGCCTGGCGGTGGAGGCAGAGCTGCCAAATCGAGTCGGAAATTTACCCCCACCATATCTACCGTTTGGGAGCCGCAAAACCGAAAGTGCATGATTACCACTGTGAGTTCCTGTGTAAATCGAAAATGCACGATTCGACTTCGGTTCTCTGCTGTACGATGATTGCCGATCTGAAAGCTTCAGAAAACTTCGGTAAGCTTCTATTTATATCTCGATCCCCATTTGAAAGAAATGGAAGAAATTAGCGAATTTAATGTTTCGCGCGATTTTTCATTTAATGCATAAATCGATTTTAGGGTTATGTTTTTCAGGTGTATATAGTATAAATATTGTTACTATTATATATATTATTAATGTTAATATTATAATGATAAAATATATCATTAATTTTAATTATTAGTTCACTAACTTTTAATAGAAATAGTTAAACTTTCAACTAAAGCAATTAGTTTTCTGAACCAAAAAAAATTTGTTAAATTTGTTTTAAACAAAATATTAAAATTTTTAAACAAAAAGTTAAATTTTCATCCAAAAATCTGAATCGTATACTAAAAAAGGCATTTTTAATAAAATACATGAACTTTGCACAAAAGAAATTTATTTTCCACCAAGTCTAATTTTCCATAAAAAAATTCATGCTTAATCATATTTAAATTTTCGACAAAAAATATTAATTTTCTTGTAATTAAAAGAAATTAATTTTTATACAAAAATAAAAGAAAAATCCTACAAAATAGTTAAATTTTCAGAAAAGAAATTTTTTTAACTAAATTGATAAATCATCAACCAAAACAAAAACTAAACTTTTAAGAAAGCAGTTCCACTTTCAAACAGAAAAATTGAAAAAAATCGTTAAAATTCTTTGAAATTGCTTTAAATGATTGAAGCTAAACGAAAATTCCTTGAAATGTTCTAAAACTTCCTAAAATATTTAAAATCCTTTAAAATCTCTTTAAATTAAACCTTTTAAAAGACTCTCAAATATTTCGAAACCTTTACAATAGTTTGAAAAATCTTGAAACCTTTTAAACGTTTTTAAGGTACTTTGGAGTGTTTTAAACAACCTTGCTATAATTATTAAAATTCTTGAAAATTCCTTTGATTTATAAAAATGAATTAAAAATTCAGTGAAATCTTTCTAAACATCCTGAAATATTTAAAATCAAGATATTTTAAAATATCTTGAAAGTTCCTTGAAAATTTAAAAATAGCCTAAAATATTTCAAATCTTTTACAATCTCATACTAAATTATTGAAATAAATTAAAAATTCCTTGCAATCTATTAAAATATACCTAAAATACATTAAATCTTATATTAGATCCCCGTAATCAATTAAAAATTCCTTGGAACATTTAAAATACTCTCAGATATTGCAATACCTCCAAAATATTTTGAGATACCTTGACCTTTTTTTTGAAAGATTTTTAAGCTACTTCTTTAAAATTCTTTAAAATTCTTTAAAATTAGAGAAATAGGATGAAAATTCCTTGACATCTTTTAAAACATCCTCAAATATTTAAAATCGTTAAAAATCTGTTGAAATATCTGGAAATTTTTTAAAGCTCTTGAAAATCTCTTGAAATTTAAAAAATACCGTGAAATATTTCAAATTCTTAAAAATCTCATATTAAATTACTGTTATCCATAAAATTCCTTGTAATCTTTAAAATTTTCTCAAATTTTTCAAATAATTGGAAATCTTTATGAAATGCCTTTTACTTTTTTTTAGGATTTCTAAATTACTTTGGAATTTAAAAAAATAAGCCTTCTAGAATTTTTTTAATTCTTTAAAATTCATGTGAATTTTACAAATATATTGAAAATTCCTTGACATCTTTTAAAACATCCTGAAATATTTTAAATCCTTAAAAATCTTTTGAAATCTCTTGAAATTTTGTAAATCTTCAGATTGAAATTTAAAACAGAGAAAAGTTTCAAAACTTTAAATATTGAAATGTTTATAGATTAGAGTTTTGAAAATGGAATCAATAAAAATTTAATTTTGAAAAATTTTCAACTATTCAATAAGAATAATTTTCAACTCGATAGGATTCAAGTCTTCAAATTTAGAATTGTAAACTTGAAAGTTTATTTATGAAAAACTAATAATCATAAATAAATTGAATGTGTTCAAAATTTAAATGTATGTTAAACTATTAAATCAAAGTTTTAATAGAAATTAGTCGAGTTAAAGTTTAACTATTTCTAAATCGATTTTTGTATATAATTATATAATTATGTATATATATTTTTACATTTTCACAGAATTTTCAAGAAATTTCAAAAGATTTTAAAGGAATTTAAATATTTCAGGATGTTTAAAAAGAGTTCACTGAATTTTTAATACATTTTTATAATTTAAAGGAATTTCAAAGAATTTTAAAAGTTATAACAGGGTTGTTTAAAAAACTCCAAAGTCCCTTAGAAATATTTAAAAGATGGCGAGGGATTTAAAAGATTTTAAAGGATTTTCAATATTTTAGGATGTTTTAAAACATTCCAAGGAATTTTCAAATAATTTCAATAATTCAAAGCGATTTCAAATAATTTTAACTATTTTTTTTTCAACTTTTCTGGTTGAAAGTGGAACTACATTGTTGAAAATTTAGTTTGTTTTTGGTTGATGATTTATCAATTTAGTTGAAAAAATTTGTTTTCTGAAAATTTAACTATTTTGTAGAAATATTTTTTGTTTGAAAATTAATTTCGGTTCACTACAAGAAAATTAATCTTTTTTGTCGAAAATTTCACTATGATTATACATTAATTTTTTTATAGAAAATTAGACTTAGTGGAAAATAAATTTCTTTTGTGCAAAGTTCATGTATTTTATTAAAAATGCCATTTTTAGTATACAATTCAGCTTTTTGGATGAACATTTAACTTTTTGTTTAAATATTTAGCTATTTAAAAATAAGAAACTAATCAAAAATATATTAAATTTTTCAAGATCTCATATTAAATCACCGTAATCAATTGAAAATTCCTTGATATCTTTTAAAATAACCTCAAATATTTCAAATCTTTTGAAATCTCTTTAAATTTTTAAAAACTTTAGATTGAAATTTAGAAAACAGGAAAATTTTAAAACGTTAAATATTGAAATGTTTGTAGATTAGAGTTAGGAAAATGGGATCAATAAAATTTAAAACTGATTAAAGCATTCAAAATTGAATGTTCAAAAAACTTCAACTATTAAATCAGAATAATTTTCAATTCGATCGGATGCAAGTCTTCAAGTTTGGAAGTTTACACTTGGAAGTTTATTTATAAAAAATTGAAAATCATAAATAAATTGAAAGCGTGCGAAATTGAAAGTAAGTTTTAAAAAAAAGTATATAAATTTATAATTATATATAATAATGTATATTTATATTTTCATCTTTCCCACGCCACCGCAGAAATTCTAAATTCCTGACCACAGAAATTTTAAATTTCTAACATTTTATAATCAGAATTTTGTAAAGCCCAAAGTTTCTAAAGCATGAAGTTTTATAAATTTCAATCTGAAGTTTTCAAAAATTTCAAGAGATTTCAAAAGATTTGTAAGGATTTTAAATATTTGAGGAAGTTTTAAAAGTTGTCAAGTAATTTTCAATTGATTACAGTTATTTAATATGAGATCATAAAGGATTTGATATATTTTAGGATATTTTAATAGATTTTAAGTCATTTTTAAATGATTTGAATAATTTAGTATTAGATTTTAAAGGATTTTAAATATTTGAGGAAGTTTTAAAAGACGCCAAGGAATTTTCAATTAATTACAGTAATTTAATATGAGATTTTATAGGAATTGATATGTTTTAGGATATTGTAATAGATTTCAAGGAATTTTTAACGATTTTAATAATTTAGTATAAACTTTTAAAGGATTTGAAATATTTCATGGGGTTTTTTTTTATTTCAAGATATTTTCAAGGCCTTTAAAAAATTTCAAGAGATTTCCAGAATTTTGTAAGGATTTTAAATATTTGTGGAAGTTTTAAAAGACGCCAAGGAATTTTCAATTGATTACAGTAATATAATATGAGATTTTAAAGGATTTGATATATGGTATTCTAGGATATTTGAATAGATTTCAAGAAATTCTCAATTGATTTCAATTATTTAGAATGAGATTTTAAAGGATTTTAGATACTTTAAGGTATTTTTAAATATGGAATGAATTTTCAAGAGCTTTGAAAAATTTCAACAGATTTTAAAGGATTTCAACTTTTTTAGGATATTTTAAAACATTCCAAGAAAGTTTCAATTAATTTCAACAATTTAAAGCCAAAAATAATTATTTTAGTTAAAAGTATAACTATTTCTGTTAAAAGTCAGTCAACTATTGATTAAAATTAATATAAAATTTTATAATTATTATATTATCAGTAATAATTTACATAATAGAAATAATATTCATACTTAATATACACCTGAAAAACATAACCTCAAAATCGATTTATGCATGAAATGAAGAATCACGCGAAACATTAAATTCGCTAATTTCTTCCATTTCTTTCAAATGAGGATCGAGATATAAATAGAAGACCACCGAAGTCTTCCGAAACTTTCAGATCGGCAATCATCGTACAGCAGAAAACCGAAGTCGAATCGTGCATTTTCGGCTTACACACGAACTCACAGTGGTAATCATGCACCTTCTGCTTTGCGGCTCCAAAACGGTAGGTATGGTGGGGGTAAATTTCAGGCTCGATCTGGCAGCTCTGGGTCTGGCAGGGCCTGGCTTGCCACGCCAATTATTTTTCTCCCAGAAAATGTTTCTAGTTAGTATTGAAAGAGCCATTTGCACAATATTGGGGAATTTAATTTTCGAAGACAAAATGAAACCCAAGCTTAAGACAAAGAAGCAACATAAAAATATATATGGCAATAGGAATAGAAGGTATTTTTTTTTTGTTAAAAATTAATGAACTGAAAATTTGGTTTTCTATTTTTTGTTGAAAATTCACCTCTTTTATTTAAAAAAACAACCATTTGTTTGTGTTTAACCATTATATTTTATTGAAAATACGTCTATTTTGGTCGAGAATTAATAATTATGCTTAACAATTCATCTTTTTGGTTCAAGAATCATGTTATGGTTGAAAAATTAACTCATTGTTAAAAACATGGTTTTCCTTTTCTTGACAATTTATTTTTTTAGTTGCAAATTCACTTCTTTCGTTTAAATTCAACTTTTTTTTGTTTAATTTTAACATTTTTTCTATCCCATTTTTCAAACCACTTTCTTCATGATAAATCTTTGACCATTTTATTTGTTCTTTTGCAAATTCATTCTGAGAGGTTTAAAGGATACTCTACAAATTTCACTTCACACAAACTTAACCAAAGCTTGCAATAAATCTGTAAATATTGCAACTTTGATAAGAGTTCTCTTTGTTATTGCACAATTGTTACATAATATTTCTGAAATATGAAAAGTTGACAAAATCCATCTTAAAATCTGGGAAAAAATAACTCTAAGATTGAATAATTGATCCATAGTTTAATTCTCATGAAAAATTGAACTTGAAAAAGAAATTTTTTTAACCACTCTAATATCTGCTATTTAATTTTTCGTTTAAAATTCATATTTTTTGGCGCAAAGTTATATTTGTTTGTTAAACAGTAATTTTTTGGTTAAAGATTCATTACTGTAGTTGAAAAAATTACTTCTACGGCTGAAAATTTTAATATTTTATTTAAAAATTCGATTTCTGTTAAAAATTAAGTTTCTTAAATTAAAATTTAACCATTTTATATTTGCTAAAAATGTTTTCTTTTTTATATTTTATTCAAAATTTATGTTTCTGTAGAAATTTAAGCTTCTTGTCTGAGAACTCATCATTTTGCTTGAAAATTGAACTATTTCATTTTTGTTTAAAAAATGAACTATGTCACTTTTAGTACCAAATTTATCTCTACGAATTGAAAATTCTACTATTTGTTAACAAAAATAGAGAATTTCATTAAAACACGTACTTTGAATTTTTTCAGTGGAAAATGCTTTGTTCGTAAAATTGAGATCTACGCAAGAAAAAGTGACCAATAATTAAAGTATGAAGTTTTTTCTCTACAAAGTGAATAGCCTAATACTTGTCATAGTTGACATTAATTGTTTTTATTATTCTGCATGTTCCTTTTTTAATTAATAATACTAATGTTATTTCATTCTTTATACTTTTAAAAGTGTTTTGCTTTTTGTGCACTAGTAAACACATGAAAACACATCGCAGCTGAATCGTTGCAACAGCTGATGCATACATATACACCCAACTGTAATCTTTGGCCATTTTTTCATCCAATGGCCAGTTTCTCTTGTCATAGGGTCTCTATCAGGGTTGGTCAGTTACGCGTAACTCGATTATTTCCCACTGTAATATCCCACCTGGGGTTACGGCGCGAACGCCGATCTTATTCAAAATTTAATTAGAGTTTAATTGAAATTTTAATTGAATTGAAATTAATTAAATAAA
>NC_046659.1:161785150-161787544 GCF_010883055.1 Belonocnema kinseyi
TTTGACTTACCGTAAAATAGCACATATGCTTGTATAAACACAACGTGTCTACACAATTTTGTGATGCCACCCACCCCCCAGGACCCTTCTCTGGATCCGCGCCAAGGGAAAACATTGTATGTTTTCAAATATTTAGGAAATATATTAGCAAATACGAAATTTTCTTCAATAATAGATAAGGGTAAGATAAGAGGGTGGTTTCAGGAAAACACTCTAAGTAGGTATATAATATAAATACAAATTCAATACTATTGTTTGCAAAAAAACCGTTTTAACTGTTTGAAACTGATCAACAACTACGACGTATTTTGAAATTCACATTCATTCACATTTTAACATACAGATGGGGTCGCAAAGTGAGCGTTAACGAATGAAGCGAAAGAAACGTCACCGGTAATGACGGTGATTTTCCTGCTGAAATTACCGAGAATATTACTGCGACCCAACTCTAAATGATGGGCGATATGTACATTTCAGGTTAGGCGGGAGAAATTCAAAACTACAAAATGTCTGCCCGCCAGGGGGCCAATCAACAACACCCATTACACAGGAAGAAAGTTTATTTGTTTAATAACTTTTAAATAAACAATCTTTAACATAAATTTATTTGTATATCATTTTTTTTAAATCGATCAATACAATTACTGTTATTGCTTGGCCCTCGGTATGCAGGCATCTTGTAAGATGACGTCACATCATGAATGGGGGAGTTTACACCTTCGCAGAACCAGAGGGCGCTATCTGTTCGGGTTTGATGAGGGATGTGCAGTTACGCGTAACTGAAGATTTTTAACGTAAAATACCTGAGTGAAGTATTTTACGTAGAAAGCAGGTAAAATGCCTAACAAATTACGTGCTAAGATGGCGAACCTGTGCATTACCCCACTTTTTTGAATTGCTGGTACTGGCATTTGTAAGAGTGTTTTTTAGTGTCTAATAATTGTGAAATATTGTTATTTTTATTTATTTAAATACTTGTAATTAAAATGGATTTTAATATAATTTTTTTTAGGAATACCGGTAAATTATTCAAACCCAAGAAGTGTTCGTAATTTGCAGTGATTTTTCATACTTATAAATATTTTTCATCATTTTTTTTTTAAATATTGGTCAATGTGATACTTAATAAATACGTTGATAGTAAGTGTTTTTGTATATTGTTAAAAAATAAATATTTTTGATTATTTGAATTTGTAAATTTAAAAAATATTGATTTTGGACCAGTAGACAAAAATACTTGACACCCATCAGATTAATAGACAAAAGCGTTCAGCAATCCAATATACACTGATAAACCAGCTTCATTATAATAAATTTGTGTACCTATACGATTTTTTAAATTTATTTCAAGGAATGTTTGCAAATGGGAACAAGTTTTAGCGCTAATGTTTGTGGACGGAAGCGGAAACCGCGGAACGTAAAGTCCCATATACACGTAATTTACATCGTGTAAGAAACTAGGCACGTAAAGTACTTAGTAATTTACAGTTAATAAACTACGTAAATTACTAAGGATATTTTACATACCCACCTCTGGTTTCGATAGAGACCATGGCTGGTAATGTAACGGGATGCGCTGTTTTATTAACTAAAACTCCAAGGCGCTAAGACCCTTTTCCCAAATACTTTCAGAACTAGTAAATTCTCTGGCGAGAAGACTCAAATGGCTTTAATATGGAATTGATTATGAATGTATTTGATTGAATGTATTATTATGAATGTATTTGATTGAATTATATTAAATGTATTTGATTATGAATGTCATTTCGGCATGCTCTTTAAAACCTTGAACCTGCGGCTCTTAGACTTTTAGTTATTTCTTCATTATACGGACTCAGAAGAATTTAAATAAATTCAAAGGCATCGCGACTTATCGACTTCGCGTTCGCGTACTACGCCACTAGTGTTCGGATGTGCTTCGATATTAAGTGCTAAACTTACTTGAGTATGTGTCAGGAACAAAACTGATAAAATAATTGTTTGTTAGTTATAAATAGCTCTTATTTGTTTAAAAACAAATAAGGTGGACAAAATCAAGTTCTTACTCCGAATTCTTCGACCTTACGGAAGTGTTTTCCGAATCTCAATACCAAACTTTTCAAATTTGCCGCGTCTACCACTAACTGCAATATACGAATATTGTTGTTTATTCTAGAATTCAAATAGAGAATATGTCATCAGTGGACAATTAAATATCGTAGAATTATAATGTTACGTCCTACCTTTCGGATCCACTGAATAATATAAAGAATTATTCTTTGATTGGTGGATTCCTTTTCTAGTCGTAAGGTGCGCTGCTGACTGGCGTTGATTTGAAAATCAACTACCGCGGTTATTTAAATCCTTATAATAATCACAGGTGATGAAATTAAGAATCTCACAAGTTAAAATGTC
>NC_046659.1:161787644-161789167 GCF_010883055.1 Belonocnema kinseyi
AAAAAAAAAAAAAAAAAAAAAAAAAAAAAATAGGGCCTAGCCGTTTAGCTGGTTCCATTAACAGATTTTAAACAAGGAAAGCTTTCCAATGTAATGCTCGTGGACTGATCACCCATCAGTGTTTTCAGAAAGAGAGTTTTCTTCAATTGTATTTAGGTTTCTCATTTTTCTCAATCAAAAGATGGCAAGTTAAACGGTCCCCCATGTGACGTTCCGATTGGTTCGCGCACCTACGGAAAGCTCAGCGCACTTTTAATATTATTATATCTCTAATAATTATTTTATCATTACATTTTTATGCCTAGATTAATACTAGATTTTGCATTGCCAATTTTTGTTACCAATATTATTTTTACTGTCATGCTATAAATTTCGGTATGCATGTATATGTATGTAAGTATGTATGAGCGTGTATATATAGGTTGACGTATAATTAGACTTATCGTTTATGCGTTATATACTTTAAATATACTTAATTAATATCTTATTTAGAATGATATGCACGCTTTTCAGTAGGGATATAGGAGGGTGAATCTTAGGTTAAAACAAGCACTGTAATGCCGGTGCAAGGGAGAGAGACAGAGACTGATCGCGCGCGTACGAAATAACCAGCCAACCCGTGCACTTCAAGAGATAACTCGCGCGCGTGCGAAAAATTTATCCAACCCACGCAATCCTAGAGACAGCGCGCCAACCTCCGACAAGCGGTTCTCCGATTGAACCGTCATCGAGGAGAGGGAGGCTGAACGACGGCGCCCCGCTCCTCGACTGTCGTGCGGAGTGGGAGAGACCGTTCGGTCGACAGAGTGGGAGGACTTGCGCGCACCCGCAAAAAAGAACACACTACGTTCACCGATGGCGGAGTTTGCCTCTCGATCAGCTCGAAGCAGCATCTCCGCTATTTCTCTCTACACCCGGCCTAGAGCAAAAAGTAGAGAATAAAATGGATATCGCTACACATGGTTTTTGTTATGTATATCACCTATATTTCAAACCATCTGCTCTTTGAAGAGCAAAACTATTCTGACGAGAAAAACCCCTTAAAAATGTTATTGTTAAACGTATCCATCCTCTTCAGCGGACTGGTAACTGTCTTCCGGGTACAGGCCCAGCAACCCGAAAGAGTCTGGAAGATTTAGAAATCAGCCGAGAGAACGACCGACAACGACGATATCGACATCAACGGGACCACTTTCGACACCTGGTTCGGATGGCCGCTTGTGGTACCCAATTGCTGACGGCCGACGAAATTAACCCAAACGAGGGTTTCTACTACCAACCCAAAGCACTGAAGACAGTGATCTTCCCAACCACACTACCCGAGGTGGACTATCGCTATAAGCAAAGAGCGTTCCAACTGCAAGAGTTTGTACATAATTGAGGATTCTCATGGAAAAGGGAATAGATCAGATCAGATTCAGTTTGTTGAACTTAGCCGATTGCAGGAGATTTATTTTCCAAGGTGCATACACTGGACATATAAAATACGAGGAGGCGAAGGTGATCGGCTCGCGTATCTCTCG
>NC_046659.1:161789267-161833466 GCF_010883055.1 Belonocnema kinseyi
ATTTAATGCATGCTTAAAACAAGGTTACTTCCCAGCTGAATGGAAAAAAGCCAAAATCTTACCCATACATAAGCCGAGAAAGGATAAAACCTCTCCTCAAAGAACACTACTCCCTCCGCCACATAGTCAACGAGGAGTACCGAAGGGTATGAGGGATTTGAATGCGTGGCTGCAACGCACACAAGGATATGTGTATCTGACATCAGCAAGCAACCACGGTCACGAGAAAAAAAAACCTCAGACAAATGAAGTAACGAGCAACTGAACTAAACAACAACCACCGGCCCTTTTCAGGGCCACCAAGAACGTAACGGAGGAAGGCTCCTTTTCGGATTACTGGATCAGCTACAAACGAGTACTTCAGTAAATGATTCTCTCGCAAACCCGAGAGGTCTGAATGTTTTTTAGCGGGAATCATATGTATAAGATTTTGATCCTTGGGTCTTGGCGATTTTTTCCTAATGCATTTCAGTCACTGATAAACGGTGGTAAATTAAATAGGAATATCTCTCAGAAAATAAATAATTATAATCAAAAAAAATTGAAGAGACTTTTTTTACCTCTAGGTAGTAAAAAAGGAAAACTTCCGAAAATTTAAAAACTAATTATACTCTTTAAAAATGCCAAATTCAATTTACAAAACACTAATTGTACAATTTAAAAATTTTTCAGCCTTCAGTTTAACAACTCAAATTTTAACAGTAAAAATGACCTCATTTTCAGTGTACAGGCTTATTATTTAAATTTTCACAATTTTCGTTATAAGTCATAGGTTAGGTCAAAAATAACTAATTCTGGGATTCGAAATTGCTACAACATGAAAAGGTAAAAAGTTTAAATTCAATATATTCAGCTGCTTTCATATTGAAGTATGCACATTTATTTGGTTTCATATATAAGTTATTTAAAATTTCTTTTTTATTTTTCACAATTGTAATTTATAACTTTAAAAATTGAATAATTTTAGGTCAAACATGAAAAAGTAGACTTATGTCAAATTTGAAGCGGTTCTATTATATATATTTGACCATTAAAACCTCTGACCTGTTTTTAAGCTTTTTAAAACTCATTTGAAAACTTTTTTAAACAGTTTTGGTTATAATTTCTTAATAGAAAAATAAGTGCTACTTAGTCTACAGAGCAGCAATTCCCAAAATATATAAAGTCTTAATAGTTAAGACATCTTAAATTTGTAGTCTTCAGTATATTGAATAATTCGAAATTTAAAGGTATTTAAATATGTAAGAATTATTGAATTGAAATTGTTCGATAATTTCAGATTGGAACATTTCAAATTATTTAGTTAGAAAGTAAAATTGTATAAAGTCACAGGATGAGAAATGAACATCTTTTAATAAATCATTATTTTACAACAAATAAAATCGTATAACTACAGATAAATTTGAAAGTAGGACTGTTAAAAATTAGAAGTGCCTAAAAGAACTCAACAAAGGCTTAGTTTAAAAAACTATATAAGAGGATGCTTTTTGAAGTTTTATTAATTTATTTTTTTGATAATTTGGCACCGCCACAAATTATTTTTTTTAAAGAATATATTTAATGTTCGCTCAAGGTCAGTTTTGTGCAAAGTGGTTGTTCCTGGCTAAATTGACTCCTGGATAAAGAATATTTGTCAAACTATAGAACGGATTTCTTCACCCAAACATACAAACTTGAATTGTACTATAGTAAAAACAAATGGAAAAAATAAGACGTAAGCGAAATTTTGTAAAGAACACAAACCTTGGTCTACCTAAAAGATAATCATTTTATTCCCCGAAAGATTAAAAAACTCTTCGAAACGCTTTTATTGCAACAATTTTATTAAAGAAAAATAAAAATATTATAATTTTTACATACATTTCTTAAACTAAAAACATTATCAACGAGATTTGTAGAAAACCTCCTGAAGAATAAAATTATTGCCCCGGAAGTTAAAACCGAAAAATTATTATTAAAAAAAAAGTTCTAAATTGAGCCAGACTCGCGACCAGGAAAAATCGCGAAAAGAAAGAGAATTCAAAAATTGAACGTTTTAAAAAATTGAAAATAATCACACAAGTGTAAACATTAGATTGAGTCTTCATAAACAATGTTCCATTTAAAAATCACTTCAAATTAATAGATTCTTAAATGAACACCTTTATTCAATTTCAAAATCTTATTGAAGTACTATTTCAGTATAAAATATTCCATTTTTAACATATTCAATTTGGAAATTAAACAAAAAACAACAATTTTCAATAGTAAAGAAGTAAAAATGAATTGTCAGCATTTCAGAGTGATAAATTTAAACTTTGAATGTTACAATTATAATTTTTCTACTTTTTTATATGTAATTTGAAAGTAAAAGTATTGTATTTTGATTTTTAAAGAATAGTTGAAAAATGTTTGATTCAGAAAAAAAATCAAGTAAGCTGTAGGTTTTTGAATGTCTTAAATTAAAGAAAAAAATCGAGCTATAGAATGTTGGAAAATTAAAAAATTTTTTTTAAGATTTCTAGGAAGATTTAAAATGATTTTTCATTTCGAAAAAACCCATAACTCAAAGAGAATGTTCAAAAATATTCCAAAACATTTCAAAATATTTACAAAATTGGAAAAAAATCTGGAAGCTCTTGAAACAATTTTGTGTGCAGGATTTTACAAAAATCTTAGAAAAAATTGGAATCGGTTTAAAAGATATTTAAAAGATCCGAAAATTTTCAAAAATCATTTTAAAAGATTTGAAATAATTGAAAATAAAATAAATTACCTTTGATGATTTCAAAATTAAATGTTTACTTTTTATTTTAAAAAATGAGATCATTTTAAAAGAAGGTATGGGACCTCTGAAAAAATTCCGAAAGCGATGAATGAAAAAAACAAAAAATGAAATCTCCGACGACCGAATTGGAAAATTTCCGACAGAAAATGTCCAAAGTAAAAAAATCCTCCAATCATGGAGTTCCCGAATTTAAACTTGAAGTAAAGAATTTTCGATCAATATGATTTATTTTTTAAAAATACAATAATTAAAGTATTGTATTAAATTATTTTTTGAATTTAAAAGAATAATAATTATTTAATTTTTGTTGAATGCTATGTACATTATCAAACAAAATTTTTCACGCAGAAATATACATATTTTTTTAATCATTGTTTTTTAAATTTTAAATCATAATTTTTTAAACTTTAAACATTAAAAAAAATGTATTTGATAAAAGTATTCGATTATTGTATTTTTAATTAATAAATAATATTTAATGAACAACCATTTCTTCTATTGTTTGAATTCTGGAATTTTCTAGTTTTGATATTTTATAATTCAGAAATTTTCTGTGGAGAATTTTCGAATTCGGTAATATCTTACTCTCGCGAATTTTGTTTTTTGAGAATTCCCGACAGAATTTTCTTGTTGTTGAAAAAGTGCATTGTATCCTTTTTAACTTACAAAAAAGTTCGCCAGAATAAAATAATTAATTTAAAAAGAAAATGAAATTCGCGCTAAATCAGTGCTGAATTGAATCCTACATTTTAAATTAAGGCAATAATTAAAAAAATGGAACATTAAACAAAGTTTCTATAATTAAAATATTTGATGATTGTATTTTTATTAAATAAGGTAATATTGATTAAAACATTATTTTCTCAATTGCTACAATTCGGGAATTTTCTAGTTTGTATCTTTTATAATTGGACAAAATTCGGCCTGGAATTTTATTATCCGGAAATTTTTAAGTTCAATAATATTGTAAACTGTCTAGAATTTTATTATTCTGGAATGTTTAAATTCGGGATTTTCAGATTTCGGCATTTTATAATTTCAGGAAGTTTACAGTGTCGGAAATTTTATTATTCGCGATTTTTCAGTCCTAAAAATATTTCAAAACATTTTAAAAGATTGATAAAATTGTAAAAAAATATCTAGAAGATTTTGAGGCAATTTTTTCGAATTACACAAAAATTTTACGATAAAAATGGGAATCATTAAAAATATATTTAAAAGTTCTGAAAAAACTTCAAAAATAATTTGAATAATATTTATATTATTTGTATTTTAAATTTTATACCATATAACTTCTATACATATTTTAAGTAAGCTGTATCAATTATAATATTTTATAGTTTATTTTAAAATATATTTTATGGAACATGATACTGCCGCCTTAACATCTAAAACCCGAAAGAACAATTTTCCTGCCACTTAGAATTATAATTATATTTTTATACAAATGTTAGAATATATAATAATTAAGAAATTGGAAAATACATACGAGAACTTGATTAGATGAATTGTATAAAAAATTCATAGAAATTGCAGATCACAAAAATAAAAATAAATACTAAATAATATCAAAGAACTATTAATAGATATTGCACTGAAAGTTTTATCAGTTTGAATAAAAATATAATATTATAAATTTAAAAAATTATAACTTATAGAAGAATATAAATTAGAATAAATAATTTTAAAATTAGAAGAAAATATATGAAACCGAAATAGAAAATAATCATGATTTAATAAAGATAACCATGTTTTGCAAAGTAATAAATGTAAAAAAAATTGTAATTAGGAATTTACTTTCAATTTAAATGGTTCATGTCCGAGCTGAGTTACCATAAGTGCGCATCGAGGGGCCTTCTGAAATATTGGTGCTATCTACGGGTTGCGGTGGGTAGAGGGGAACTCACAATTTTCGCCGGACACGCCGTCTATATTTATTGCAGGTAACTAAGCCCGTATCGCATCTACGTTTATAATATCCTTGGTTTTGGTTGAGAGTGGAGACTTAAGAGGGCCTGACAACAGTCGGTGTGACGCATGCGCAGTGTGGCCGGACCTGATAACTGCCTGAATGTTCCGAAGACTCTTGATCCTTGTCCTTGTAATTCATTTTCTGTAGCGAGAGCGAGTAAGCGAGCAAGAGCTCAAACTCAAGACATCTCAACTACTCGGGACTAAAGTTTTAAAATTTTGTGTTTGTCACAAAAGTTTCTAAAATATATTAACAAGTCAAAGCACGAGGTGGTGAATTTTCTCTCCCAAGGTAAGTTGCAATCTCAATAGAATGATATCATCTGTAAATAGTGAAGTGAAGAAATGAATGTTGAAGTTGAATCGCGTTTTAAAGGTTACTGAAAAGCACTGCTGCTCTGTAATTACCGCTGCTTAATGTATTGTTTACTGTAAACTCTAACCTTCGACATGCCTCTCACAAGATGTGATGCGTGTTTGTGTTTGTCGAAAGCTTGAAGATATATTTTGGTTTGGTAGATAGGTAGCGAGGAAAAGGACAGAAATAAATGAGAGGGAATGTTGAACATAACCTCAAACGATAGATAGACTGTAAGCAGTTTGCATGGAGATTGCGGATACAGAGAAATAAATAATTGGCTTATTTTTGTGGCAGTTTTATGCGGTACAAGAATGGCTTTTAAACGGACGGCTACTACCGATTTGAATCACGAGAATTGGGATAATGAGGATGAGGAGACTGAAGAGGCAGGCACATTCGCAAAAGCAACGGAGGACGTTCTTGAAAAGAGAGTCGTGAAAACGGCTAGGCGGCGGATTCAAAACAGCGGCGGCGATGTAAGGACCTTTCTTTTTCTTACAGTTTCTTTCATTTCTAACTATTTATTTATTTATTTACTTATTTATTTTTTACTTTCTCATCATAATGCCTATCGCGAATTCCTTTAAAATGTCCACATTTCGAGTCATTCAGATTCAGAACAAGAAGCTTTTGGCACTTTTGATTTATATTAACGAAAATAGTTTCATTTTAAATTTAAAAAAACAATTTAATCTTTACCAATTTTCGAATTAAAAGGACGAACTTTCAACTAAAAAAGAGTTTAGTCACAAAAAAAAGTTTGAATTTTCAATCTGAAATGCTTATTTTTATACAAAATGGTTCAATTTTTTACTTAAAATATGAATTTTCAACTAAGAAGTTTATTTTTTTACCAAAAAAAGATAAATTCTAAACAAAACACACGAATTTACAAGCAAATAGTTAAATTTTCATTAAAGAAGATTAATTTTCCACTAGGAAATACGAATTTTAAACAAGATATATCAGTGTTCTACCAAATCGTTGAATTGTCAATCAATTTTCATTCAGGAGAATTTTTTTGGATAAAAAATCGAATTTTCTATAAAAAAGTTTAATTTTGTACCAAACAGTTTAATTTTTTACAAAATTTTAGAATTTTCAAGCAAAAAATGCAATTTTGCTGTAAAACAGTCAAATGTTTATAAAAATAGTTTAATTTTCATTTTGGAACAAATGAATTTATAACTAAAATATGATCTTTTAAGAAAGCAGTTCAACCAAGGAGTTTAATTTTCAACCTAAACAGATGAAAATCGGACAAATTTTTAAAAACATTTAGCAAAACCTTGAAACTTTCTGCCAAGTTTTTGAAGTTTCAAGACGAATCTTCTATATAGCAGTTCAATTTTCGACCCGAGGATGTGAATTTTAAACGAAAAAGTTTTTTTGAACCAATTCAGATTAATTTTTAAATAGAAAGTTTAATTTTTAACCTAAAATGATTAAAATTTTTATAAAGCAGTTAAATTTTCAACATGAAAATTAAACTGTCATTTCAAAAAGTTAATTTTACACTCAAAAAATTTAACTAAAGTATGAATCTTGAAGCAAAAAAATGAAAAAAACTACTTTTTTCGTTCAAAATTCCATTTTTTTTTAAATGAAAATTTAATGACTTGGATGAAAGTTACTCTTTTGTTTTAAGTAATTTTTCTTTTTGAAAATTCGTTTTTAACTGGCTGGGTTTTTTTTCGTGTTTAAAGTTTCAACTACTTTGTTGAAAATTTGCATTTTTTTGTTTGAAAACTTTTTTTAACAGTAAATTTAATTATCTTGGATAAAAACTCGAAAATTTAGTTTAAAAATTTATTTTTTGTTATAAATTGCAAGTTTTCTCATTTTAGCACAAATTTCTCCGCCTTTTTTGAAAATGCACGGTAGAAAATTAATTTTATTTCTTCAAAACTGATGTTTTCAGTTTAAAAAAGTTGGGTGAAAAATTCATTTTTTTAAACTGAATATTTAACTTTTGGGGAATTTTCGAAAAGAATTTTGATTCTGAGCACGGAAATTTTGAAAAAGAATCATAATCGTGAGAAAAAGATTTTTTTAAATTTCATCTGAAAATATTTATTAGTGGGATGGGAGAGAATTTGAAAAATAAACATATATATGACAAAAATGTTAATTTTCTACGAAGAAGAAGACAAATTCTCAACAAATTAAATGAATTTTCAATGAGAGAAACAAGTTTTTAATCAAATAAAATACATTTTGAACTAAACAAATGAATGATCAACAAAGTAATTCTACTTTTAACTAAATAATTAAATTTTGAATTGAAAAAGGTTTTAAAAGAAGCTCAAATTTTTAATAGAATTATCAACATTTGACCATTTGTGCCAAGTTTTTTTTCAAAACTATTATTTAAATGTAAAAAATGCGGTAACTTTACCAAACCATGGTTAAATGAAATTTTATAGAAAATTTGAATTAATTTCGAATAGTCGAATATAATTTTACCTCGATGAACAGTTTATCCAGAAATACCTGAGAAATGTTTTATTTTTTTTTATTTTAAAGAATTATTAACTCTCAAACGGTACAGTGGTGCGAATTGGTTTGTTTGCAATGTTATTATTAATTATTTAATATATGTGGGGTTAATCCGTTGCGTAAATTCCAACAAAAATGAAAAAACTTCAGGTGCGAATTCGCACTAGTGTACCATTTGAGTTTTTAAAGTAGCGTATCTGATAATTCCACAAGCGGTGAAACATATCTTTTGAATGAGAAAAATAATCTACTAATTTGGAAAATTCTAATTGAATAAAAACGTCGTGTCATTCATAATGAATGTAGTGTAGTTTTCTCGCTATGATAAAGAATCTTTCTTAAATCATACACAAATTGTTTAAAAATGAACCTATTTAATTAAAGAGAGGATAATTTGTGGGCGCACAATGTTCTAGTCAATATAAAGAAACAGTGTGACCCAACCGAAATTAGAGAATAAATATACTCTCTCTACTTGGGGCCATTGGTGTATTTGATATCAATGAGCCGTTTACTATTTCAGGGCACGCCGAAAAGTGCATTTGGTTCGTTCACAGGATTTAAAACAGTGCCGGTCGCGGCCGCAGCGGCGACGACGGCAGCAAGCTCGTCGCCTTTTAGTTTCTTAGCCAATTTAAAATCCAACAACACAAGTGCAACTGCTCCGACAAATAGTAATCCAATTTTGACAAAAACCACGACGACAAGTAATGGTTCTTCTCTAACAGAAGCCGCATCAGCAGCACCTTTAGCAGTAGCAAAAACAACAATTCCCGAGAATGGACTGGGCACAACAGTTTCGAAATCGCCCTCGAAGCAATCGACATCGAAAGTCGATGCGAGAGAGAAAAAGTCGGAAATCTCTGACGGCGAAAAGTCTTCGGACTACTACGCAAAGCTGAAGGGTTTGAACGAGGGTGTCGCTCAGTGGATCAAGAAGCATGTGGACTCGAACCCCTTCTGCATTCTCACGCCCATCTTCCGCGACTATGAAAAGTACCTCCAGCAGATCGAGTTGAAGCACGGAAAGCCGCTGAAAGCGGCCGAGTCGTCGAGCAAGGAGGAGGGGGGCAATATTGCCACCGCCGACAAGAACAAAAAAACACCATCGGTTGTCGAGAGTCTTAATAAAGAGACTAGTAGCTTTGCTGCTACAACTTCTTTTGCTGCCACTGCAAATTCCTCGGAGAAGAAAGTGGAAAATTCGGTTTTCGGCAATGTGACAACAGCGGGGGGCAGTTGGAAGCCGGAGAAATCGATTTTTGGAAACACGAGTAGTAGTATGGCTGCCCCTGGCAAGTCCATATTTGGCACCGAAACGAAAACGGACAATAAGCCCATATTTGGCGGCAGTGTTTCTCAGGAGAAAAATCCCTTTTTGAATAAATCTGGAGCCGGGGAAAGTCCGCAACTGGATAAGTCAAAAAGTGATTCGAAACCGGCGGCGGTCACTTCTCCTTCTTCCGCTGTTTCCTCTTTCCCGTCAGCCACGTTCAGCTTTGGTGCCAGTTCCTCCAATAGTACTTCAGCCAGCGCTGGATTCAGTTTTGGAAGGTAAATACATTTTTCAAATTTTGGAGATATTCATACAGAACAAATTCTAATTCACCTTTCACGTGCAGTATTTTAAATGTAGGTAATTTCCTAAATTCACTGTCAAATGGTACACTGGTGCGAATTCGCACCCGACGTTGTTTCATTTTGTTGGCATTTATGCAAACGCAGCTGTGGCGGGTTCTCGATTCAAATTTAAAAAATATAAAAACAAAAGGAAGAAAGAAAAAGAAGGCAACCACTAAATCCCTTCTTTCTGTTTTTTTTTTTTTTTTTTAATTTTTTTAATCACAGCTAAAAACATTTACAGATCTCGAACTCATCACACTATTAACAGTGTTTTTCTTACATTTTAAAAAAAGTACATCCAAGGAACTTTTTTCTCAACAAAATTAAATCAATATTGCACAAAAGATTTGATAATTTTTAGTTTCTACATTTTTTGCAACTAAATATTTGTATTTTTAAACTAAAAAGATCCATTTTTGTAGAAAAAATGATTTACTTCAATTTTCGACCAAAAAATTTTAAATTATGTGCGAAATAGTTGAATTTTATAATAAAATGTACACTTTTCAATCCAAAAAGACGAATTTTATAGTAAATAGTGGAATTAGAGGATTATATTTAAGCCAAAAATATTGTTAATTAAAAAAAACAGTAGAATCTAACTAACAAAAAAAAACATTTTGAACATAATACTTGTCTTGTAAAATTGTCTACAAAAAAAAGGAATTCTTAACAAAATACATATATTTTCTACTAAATAATTAAATTTTCAATCAGAAGGAACAATTTTGTATAGAAAATACGATTTTCGTATAAAATAAATGAATTATGAACGAAAAAATATCCATTTTCAAACAAAAATCAAATATTCAAATTTTCAGAAAACAATATTCAACACGAAATTGAATAGTTGATATTTAAGCAAAACAGAAATTTAATTTTTAATTTAAAAAAAGTTGAATATAACTCAATTTTGTTATAATTTTTCGTAATTTTTAATTTGAAAAAATGATAAATTTAAAAAAAATTAAATTATAACCAATCAGTTGAAACTTAAACGAAATAGATAAATTTTGAATTAAAAAAAAAAAATTTTGGAAGAAAAGATGGAATATTCAATTAATATTATTAATCTTAACCAAAAAAAATTAACTTTTAAGAAATTAATTTGACTTTCAAACCAAAAAATAAATTGTCAACAAAAAATGGAATAGTTGGTATTTCAACACAAAAAAATGTACAAAGTACGTAAAGTTTCAATTAAAAACACTAAATTTCAATTTAAAAAAAATACGCGAATTAAAAAAAAAGTTCTATTTTCAGTTTTAATTAAAAATGTCAAGAAAATTTCCTACAAAGACGTGAATTTTGGATTAAAATGCTGAACCTTCAACGAAAAATTTGAATTTTTAGGAAAAAAGTTTATCTTTCAACCAAGTAGTTACATTATCAACCAAAAATATTAATTTTCAACAAACTTTCAACAAATTTGTTATTTAATTCAGTTAAAAATACTTGAATTTTCTTATTGGATTTCATTAATTCATTTTTTCATTTTAGTGGAATAACCAAAAAAAAAATTAATTCTGCAACAAATAAATAGGAATTTCCCAAAGTTATAGAATAAAAAGATTAACATTTTAAATGAACATTAAAGTTCATTTTTTATACTTGAAAAAATGTTATGACACTATTTTGACACTTTTTTTTTTTATTTTGAGACCATGTTCACTATTTTTTTATCCCAAAAGTGAGTCCGTTCTTTTTTTTTCTCGTCTTTTTTCATTTATTGATTTTTTAAATCACAGCCAAAAAACATGGACAATAATTTACAAAAATAAGTCAACATTGACAGGTTAGTAGATTTTTAGAAATGCAAAAAATGCAATTTTTTGTTAATTTCCAAGAACCCCAAAAAAATAGAGATAAAATATACGCTCACTCAAACAAATTTTTGTTTTAATCGAACAAACCTTTTTTTAATTTAGATAGAAAAAAAAAGTTTGAAATAAACAGTGCTGTATTTGAATGAATAAAATTTTGTTTCGATGAAATTTTTATTTTAATGTAAAGAAACGATTGTCTGAGTGACGAGAAAAATTTCTATAGGGTCCGCAATAACGTTTGTTGGATCTGAAAATGATAGGAAAATTTGTGTTCTTCTTCAGTGCCAAGCCATTTTCGTTTGGAGCGCAGGTTGCGAAGCCCGAAGACAAAGAAGAAAAGCCAGCAACAGAAGAAAAGGACGAGGATGAAGATGTGCCACCCAAGCCAGATTTTAAGCCAGTCACCGAGGAAGGTTCCATCTTTGAGCAACGGTAAACAAATTATTTAAAATAACAACAAAAATCATTTTTTAATATTCAGTAATATTCTACTCTATATTTAAAATGAGTAATTATGCATGAAATATTCAAAACGTAATTTCAGAATGCCAAATTGAAATGTCAATGTTACAATTTCATTTTGTAATTAACCCTCAAAGTGCATCGTGGGTGTTCTATACCCCAGCGTATTTAATCATGTATTGTTTAACCCTTATTGAATATTTTGTCACGATAAAATTATCCGATATAGTTTGAGGCATCGTCTACAAGGTACAGGTGATTTTATAGTCATTTATTTATTTTAAGTTTATTAAAAAAAGAATATGGAAAAAAGAAGTGAAAAAATAGGATTTTGTACTTAAAAATTCATAACTTACGCAATTTTAATTATTTTGACCTGAAAATTGATGACTATACTATTGAAGTAGTGTACTTTCATAAAAAAGATTGCAACATGGGTGCTTTTAAACAAGATATTTATTTGCACAGTTGAAAGCCGTCTACAAAGAAAAAAAGTATGAAGTAATCCAGAAGAAAAATTATTTCACTTCATATGATATACTTACGTGAGAAAGTAAACAAAAATCAGTAAAATTTCAACAACAAAGTTTGCTCCAAAATTACTTTTTCACTCACTCTTTGCACACTGGGTGTTAGAGACCCCACGATTTTTTTAACTCCACTTTCAGCAGCTGGTGCTAATAGACTGACGTTTGACGCAATATGCTAAACGACTTTACTTACAGTTAGTGTCTCCTACTAAGGCTAGATGGCGACACTTGCTCAATTTTTCCGAATTAAGTATGGTTTATAAGAGTTTGAAAATTGCTTGGGGTTTCTAACACCCACAATGAACTTTAAGGGTTAGAAGTGAATTCTTATGTCTAAATAACAGTTGAACAATAATTTATTTGAAACAACTTAAAATTAAGATGATCATTTAACTTCTAACTAACGTTAGAAAGTGTTGAGTTAACAATCGAAATTTAATCGATCAGTTTTTAATATTTCTGAACTAAAATTTCTTGGAACGATATCATTTTAAACATTTACTGATTTATTGATTCATTTTTTGAATTTAGAGCGTTGAAAGTGATAGCGCGGATTTATACTTTTCGCCCAGAAATCAATTTAATTTAAAAAATGTCAATTGTAAAGTATTAAATGCTTCAATCTTAAAAGCTGAAAATTAAAGATAATTCCACCTTGAGTACTTTAATTTGCAGTGCAATTCTTGAAATAAACAAATTTTTTCATTTCATCCCCATAAAGGTAAGGAATTTTAATTGTTTTTTGAAAATTTCCTATTCTAAAACAAAATAATATTAAAAAACAAAACAAAGAAATTAACCGCTCGAAAGAAATTGTATTACTTTCGAAAAAAAACCTTGTTCCAGATCTGTGTTTTAATTTTTGTATTTGAAAATTTTCTAATGCAATTAACTTTCTCAGTCTAGTAAGTTAAAATTAACGTATCGGTATTTTTAATTTTTTTTAAATACAGCTGAAAGTCACATAAAAATGAATATTATAAAATTAATCAGATGAATTCAACACATTACAGTAAATATTTTCACAAAACTGATACAACTAAACAGCGAACCAAAAATATCGGCCGGGTATACTATACCCAGTCTAGGTTAAGAGGGTTAAGAATGACATATAATTGCTTCAGATAATTTCCTGTTCCAACTCAGTAATATTTTTTCTCGAAAATTTACGATTCCGAATCAGAACTATTTCTCTAGTGCTTGGAAAACGAGGAGAATTTTTTTCCTCGATTGAGAGAGCCACCACATCAAATTTATTTTTGTTGTCTATATTCAGAGTGGAGATTTGACCAGAAGTTTACTTCTGATCGTAGTAAAAATCAAGTTTTTAGTGTTATACAAATTTTTTAATTTAGAAAAGTTATTTCTAGTTTATCAACAATCGCAGGACATATGAGTGTGTCTATTAGAATATAAAATTAGCTTAACTCCAGTTAAAGATTTAAAATTTTATTGGACAATTTATTAGATTGTTTCAACTGAAAATTTCACTTATTCCAATTGAATATTCCACAGTTTCAGTTTTTGTTACAAATTAATATTTTTTAGTGAAAAACTGAAGTATTTGTTTCAAAATATGTCAATTCCATCTAAAACCCCTTGTTTACAATAAATAATTATATTTATTACGCAACAAATACTTTGAAATCGACAGCAAAATCGTTGCCAAACTTTTACGCACGAATTAAATTCGTACCTATTCTTTCCAGTTCGGATTTTTGTTACCAGGTGGCGTATTGCAGTTTAATCATTAATTCTTTTTGACGACTTTTCAGATGCAAAGTTTACGTGAAAAAGGAGGGCAATTACGGCGATCGAGGAGTGGGCACACTCTTCCTGAAACCAACCCCCAACGAGAAGATGCAATTGATAGTGCGAGCCGTCAACTCCTTGGGGAATATTCTCCTGAACACGCTTTTGAGCGAGAATATTCCTCTGAAGCGAATGAACAAAAATACCGTGATGATGGTTTGTCTCCCAACCCCAGAATCTCAACCTCCACCAACCTCAGTTTTGCTCAGGGTCAAGACTTCGGAGGATGCGGACAAATTGATGGAAGCGCTGGAAAAAAATAAAAAGTAAACATTGACGAAACAACCGAGTTGCGCGCAAATATGATTTGCACAAATACCCAAGTCAAAAAAGAGGAATATAGGAATAGGAAACGATTTAAAACAAAACACAGTTTGTTGTCTGATGTAATTTATCAACTTGGCATATTATCATTTTGTCTCCCCGATACTTCTTTTTTATTGAACATATAATAAACAACTAGCATATATTAGACATATTTAATATATGTGGGGATAACTCGTTGCAGCTGTGCTTGCGTAAATGCCAACAAAATGGAAAAAACTTGAAGTGCGAATTCGCACCAGTGTACCGTTCGAGGGTTAAAAGTATTAGAACACTTAATTCTGCCTAAAAACCAATAAACGTATTTAGGCATACAAATTCTTCCAGAATAATTTGTTTTAACTTTTGCAAAAAAGAAGAAAAAAAAGTATCGGAATATTCGAGATAGAAATATTGTTAATGTTCTGTTGAAGGGCAAAATGTGCGAAAAATAGGTAATTTAGTTTTCTTGGACGCATCAATAATTTGTAATTCGTAGTATTATTGAACAAGAGAGTCATCAAGATTTTTACTCTGCAGTTATAAACAATATTGTAACAAAAATGTAGGTGTAGATGCTGTATCTTTTTGTTTTCTCTCGATAAAACTTGTTGGAATAGATGGAAAGTTTTTAAGGCCATTTTCAAGCGACGTGTCGCAGGTCCTAAATGTATAGAATTTTCTTCTTTTCGTTGTATAATTATTTACAACTCAAGTGGACGACTGTAAAATAATTTTGCAGTAATTGGTGGTTTTCCACTCTTGTGTAAAGTTTTAGGAAAGTAAAATTGTCTTTTTAAAAAAGGCTCTGTTCATTATTTATGTATATTGTGCCAAGGGTTAACAGTTGCGCGACAACTGTTTATTTTTTACAATAGAAAATTCTCTTTTTAAAAATTTTACAGTTGTCCACGCGCCCTGATGCTAATGTTACTATTTTCTTTCGATCAACAAAGCTATAGCGAGTAACGCAAAATTTGTTTTACTCTCTCGAAAAAGACGATTCTCTCGTCTTTTTTTTATAAATAATATTTTTTTATTGGTTAGCAGAGTATTTAGAGCAGACTTTACATTTAGAAACTTTAAAATAAAAATTTATGTACATGTTCGTGGACAATAGGGTGGATCAAAAGGGCTTTATTTTCCATTCGGCGTCAAAGGGACCTCTGATTTTTCGGCTTAATCGCAAAAATTATAATTAGGGGACCCCAAAGCGGTCTTTTTCTCATTAAAATGCTACATTTTTATTGGAAAAATCTGAGTAATGTATTTGATAAAAAAAAGAGTATATGTATGCCTGTCTAATTTAAAAAATCTATTAGCATTTAGATAAATGAAACATTTTATTTGCAAAAACCGACTTGGCGCATTCATAAATATATATTTAATTCTGGTGCGAAAAATGAGGGGTAATTTTGAAAGAAGTTGGGGTGCCGTTTAGGAAGGAATTAAAGCTTTTTCTATGTCATTCTTTGCTGGAAAATTATTATTTCTACTGTCAGCTATACTGGTGGGTGTGTGTCGAACAAAAACGCAATTTCAGATACGAGACTTGTAAATAAATTAAGGCACATACAATAAACTACTACTGAAGTACAGACTTGTGATTTATTATTGGGAATTTTGGAGCATAATAATATTTATGTCGAAAGTTGATAACTTTATTCTCTATAGGACATTATAAATAATTACTCGCAGAAAATTCCCTGGCGGACCGAAGGAACCGAAAGAAGCCCCTACAGAGTACCCTTGAAGACCCCATTCGGTTTCTGCTTAAAAAACTGGAAAAAAACACCAAAATCAACTTATAAATTATTGAAATTCGAATTCTACGTTAAAATTTGCATTAGAAACTCATGGAGTATTCGCAATACTTTTTCTTGCCGCTTTAAGAACTTTAAATAATGAAATACTTGTCATTTACATGGGCCGAAGGCAGCTTCAAGTGCATCTTCTTTTAGTAGCAGTTAATAAGCATTCCGTCGGTAACTTTAAGAATCTTATATGGATTCTAGCGCCACGCAGTGAAAACCTCAGATAACAACGCTCCGATGCAAGTGAGGTAATTTTATTTTTAAATTTCGCGCGCAACCTACTGCTTGAACTATTATGGATGCGCTTGAAACCACCTTCGGCAGAAGTTAATGACATTTAAACAAAATTTAACGCTGAAAAAAAGTATTGCGATTACTCCGTGAGCTTCTAATGCAAATTTTAATGTGGAATCCAAATTTCAACAATTTAAAAGTTGATCCTGCTGTTTTTTGAAAAGGAACCGAATGGGGACTCAGTGAAATCTGTACGGATACTTTGTAGAGGCTTCTTTCGGTCCGCCAGGGTTGTGGTACTGTAATTCATCAATTCGAATTGCTAAACGGAAATCGAACAAGTTAAAATAGAATTTCGAATGAAAAATTTGGATTTTATGTTCTCTCTCGCTCTCTTTGTGACTGCGACCACATTTACAGCACTAGAATTGTTAGGAGAACATTATTTGGAATATTGAACATTTGTTATAACTGTGAACTTTTATTAAAACAAATAAATTGTACATGATGTTGTGAGGTAACTTTCCTTTCTTTTTTTTTAGAAATTTAAGAAATTCATTCTTCATTACAATTTCGTAAATACCCTGGAGGACCGAAGGAACCGAATGGAGCCTCTACAAAGTACCCATAAAACCCCCATTTGGTTCCTTTTTCAAAAACTCAAAATAACAGCAAGATCAACTTTGAAACTGTTGAAATTCGGATTCTACGTTAAATTTTCTATTAAAAACTCGTGGAGTAATCGCAATATTTTTTTGCAGTGTTAAAAACTGTTAAAAAAATGTAATTAACTTATACTGAATGTGACTTCAAGCGCATCCATAATAGCTATAGTATGTTGCGCGCGAAGTTTAAAAATAAGCTTCTCTCCAACTTGCATCGCTGCGTTGTTGTCTGAGGTTTCCACTGCGTGGCGCTACCATCCAGACAAAATTTTTAGAGGTACTGACAGAGCGCTTATTAACTGCTAGTAAAAGAAGATGCACTTAAAGGCGCCTTCGGCCCATGTAAGTGACAAGTATTTTATTTTTTAAGGTTTTTAACGCTGTAAGAAAAAGTATTGCGATTACTCCATGAGTTTCTGATGGAAATTTTAACGTGGAATCCGAATTTCAACTATTTAAAAGTTGATGTTGCTGTTTTTTTTTTTTTTTTTTTTGAGTTTTTTAAAAGGAACCGAATGTGGTCTTTACGAATACTTTGTAGAGACTCCATTCGGTTCCTTCGGTCCACCAGGGTCTTTTTATGAGGCCAGTTAAAATTCTGCGGGTGAATGATAATGGGATTTTTTCGTTATTGTTATTGATTATGAAATCGCAGTACAATTGCGTGCAGTCGTACTAAATTTTTTTTTAAAGAAAAATATTTGCAAATGGAATTGATTAAATGGAGAAATGGGCTGTGTTTAATAAGGAAACGATAGATTATTACTTGTATTCTTGTCTTAAAATATTTTTGGAATGACAATGAAAACCGTTAAGAAGAAAAAACTGTATTGGGAATGGTCAAACTGCGATACGCCACTTGTGTATTTTAATCACGCATCGTTCGTAGCGTCTCTTGCGGAAAAGCCTTGAAATACACGTTTTCCAAATGCTATTATTTCTAATCGGAAAACATTCCAAATTATATACTTTTCGATTGAATTTTGAAAATTTTATTATATAAGATTTAAAATTTTATCATTTATATTTTAAAGCTTATAGAATGAACACTTTTATTTTACATATAAGATTCAAAGGAATTAAAACAGTATTATTTGTAATTAAGAGCGTTCTAAATTGAAAAATTTCACATTACAATTTTTGTTTTCATGGAGAATTTTTTTAGAAAGGAGTTGAAATTGTATCACTTATAATTCAAAGCATTTAAAATTGAACGATCTTATTTTGAATTGAAGAATCTTAAATCTGAATAATTTAAGATTAAAATTTCAAAAATAAGAAAAGTTAAAAACTTTAAAAATGAAATATTTTCAGATTCGAATTTTGAAAATTCGCAATCTTTCTTCAATAAAAATGTAACTTTTCGGTTGAAAATTCAACTCTTTTTTTTTAAGTTTTTCTTTTTTATTTAAAAATTCACCTGATTTAGCAGAAATTACATCTTTCTTGGATGAAAATGTAACTGTTTATTTGCAAATTTAACAATTTTGTTATGTCATAATTTTTGGTTCAAAATTCTACTGTTTAATATAATATTTGGGTGTTGGAAAAAAAACTGAAATATTTTCTGGATGAAATTTTAACAATTTTTGAACATTTGTTTTTATTTAATTAAAAATCCAATTGTTTTGAGAAAAATGTCATCTTTTTGGAGAAATATGCAACTATTTGTTAGAGAATTCAAATATTTAGTTAAAAATTCATCCTTTTTGGTTGAAAATTCGTCTATTTGGATTAAAAATTCAATTTTTTTGGTAGAAAATTATTTCTTGTTAAAAAATGCATAGTTTGATCTTGAAAACTCGACTAAAATCTTTTTCAACTGAAAATTCAACTATTTTCTTTAAAATTTATCTTTTTGATTTAAAACTTTATCTGCTATAGAAGAAATTTCATTTTTTGTATAAAAATGCAACTTTCCGGTTAAAAATTGCTCTTCTTTGCTTGATAATTCAACTAATTTGTTTTAGTTAAAAATTTGCGGTTTTTTTGTGTAAAAAAATTATTTTTTAGTTTCAAATTTCCTTTTTTTTTCGTGTAAAAATGTATCAGTTACGTGGAAAATTAATTTTTTGTTGAGTCATATTTTTTGTTTGAAAATTGAATTTTGTTAAAGAAAATTTGTCTTCTGGTTCGAAGGTTTAAGGGTTTAGATAAACTTGTATTTATTTTCGAATGAAAAATCTTTATTTGTTGAAAATTTGTCTTTTTGGTTTTACAATTCTTTTCTTTTGTTGTATAAATTTAATTCTTTTTTTTTTTATTAAAATATAAACTATGACACTTTCCTTGAAAATTTGTCTTTTTAGGTTGAAGATTCAACTATTATGTTGCAAATTCAATTACTTTGTTGAAAATTCCAGTATTTTGTTAAAGAGTTATCTTTTAAAGTAGAAAAAAAATTTTTTTTTGTTTAAAATAAATTAATACATTTGAAAATTTCAGAAATTGTATATTTATGAACTCTAACCATTTAAAATATTTATGAACTCTAACCACCATTCCCAATAGTGGAAAAAAATGTTAGACAACATTTGATGTATGTTTTTTAGGATATTTGTTACATTTCAAATTAGTTAATACAAAAATCAACTTTCCAAAATGGTCGGAATCGATTTTTTTAATTTTTATCATCAAATGTTAAAAGGTTCTCAAAGAGACATAATAAATACAGAAATCCAGAAGAAAAAATTTGTGTGCAACATTTTCCACATCTTTTTGGGACAATATTTAAATTCCAAATTAATTAAATATAAAAATTCGACTTTCTTCAAAAAGTTCGGCAGAATGACCCGATCGATAATTTTAACTTTTGTATTTTAATATTCGTAAGATTATAAATTAATAAAACATTAAAAAATAAAAATACCTAGTGAAAACAATGTTGTACAAATGTTTGCATGTCACATGAATTAAATCTTAAAAAATATCCCGTTTGATTGTCGGGTCAAGAAAAATACAAGCGACAAAAAAAATCCAGTAAAACAACAAAAATATTGGGCAACATTTACTGCATCTTTTTAATGAAATTTGTGCATTTCAAATTAATCAAATAAAAAAGTCGTCTCTTCTCCGAAAAGATTAAATAGATTATTTAAATATTTTTCATGAAGAAATATTCCTAGGATTTCCAAGAGCAATAATAAATGCTTGAAAATCCAGTTAAAAAAAAGGCTGAGCTACATTTACCATGCATTTTTGGATAAATTTTGGTTGATACTAAAATTGACGTTCCTCAAAAACTCTGAAACGTTAAGGGCATGTGGCACAGCTAAATACCTATATTACCGACCTCACTTTTTCAGTTCACTGAATGTTTTTTTGAACCTAAGAACTTTTTTTGTAAATAAAATATCGGTCTCAAACTTTGAGAAATGCAAGAACCGAAAGAAAACTAAGTCAAAGTACAAAGCTTAATAATAAAAGATGTTAAAAAATATATTTCAACAATCAATTCCAACGGCATCAGCCGGTAACGTTGTACACGAAAATACAAAACCTGGCGACCACTAGACGAGGCTCTAGAGGGTTCGTATTTTCGTGTACAACGTTACCGACTGATGCCGATGAAATTGATAGTTGCAATTTTTTTTACATCTTTTATTATTAAGCTTAGTACTTAAACATAGGATTCTTTCGGCTCTTGCATTTCTCAAAATTTGAGACCCAAACGTACTTTATGTACTCTAATACATTTTCCAAAGTTACAACTTGATATTTTATTTACAAAAAAAGTTCTTAGGTTCAAAAAAACATTCAGTGAACTGAAAAAGTGAGGTCGGTAATATAGGTACTTAGCTGTGTCACATGCCCTTAAGTGAGATTGAAACGAGTCCCAGTCGGTAAAACAAATCCCATTAGCACTCAAATTTTATTTTCACAATCAATTAAAATCTAAGTCTCTTCAATGTCAAATATTCAAATTTAACGACAAAATTATTGGAAATAGAAAAACAGAAAAATGAACGACTAAGTTTGAGTGACCCGCTCTAAAATTTTTCAAGTCAAATGTAGGTCTCAGGCGGTGGTCACTCACAATGGCAAAAGTGTCTGAACATACTTTGATCCCGTTAGGAGTATACGCCAGACGGCGCAGCGATTGCGCTCCCCGCACCTCACTCCGCCAGTCTAGTGTTCAAAATTTCCAAAATGGCCAACAGTATCCACGGTAACTGTTCGTTGTTTTTTTCACCGGCAACATACTTCAAAAATAATTTCACAATCTTTTTTCATCATAAAAACACATTTTCACATAGAAAACAGTACAAAAATAACTAGAAATGCATAAAAAATTATTCTAACAATCAATTATGTATTTCTACTTGTTTTTATATTGTTTTCTGTAATTTATTTAGTTTATAGGACCAGTATCTGAATAGTATCTGGGTATTATCGAAGTTATCTGAAAGGTCATCTATTATCTTATCTTAGGCATATGAGTATACGCTAGATGGCTCCAGCGTCGACTTTGTTGCAACACATCTAAAGTATTGAGTGACCACCGCCTGGTAGGTCTCCAGTCCATGCAACAGAACGTCCGGATCTCAGAATGGCTGGAATGAGGCGTTGACCAATCAGAAACGTTCCGCGGAAATAGTGTCATTCTCGCGCCGAACTGAGCCGAAGTGTTCGAAATTTTCAAATTCGCGCCAAAAGGCGCGTTCCGTTCATTTCCAATTTTTGAAAACACATGAACCGGAATGACCGGAACACCAATCACAGAGCACCTTCGTCTTGCCGAAGGTGCTCTGTGAACTTTTCTGATTGGTCAACGACTCATTCTGGCCATTTCGAGATCCGGCTGTTCTGGTGCATGGACTGAAGACCTAAAAAAACGAAAATTTTCATTTTTTGCTTTGTTCTCGGCTTCTTCGTTGGTTTTAACTTTTGAAAACACTGTTTTTATTGCCTTGGAAGTGGTATCACATAAACAACGAAAGTTTGGATCTAAAAAAAAAGCGAATGAGACAAGAAAAAGGAGGGGAATTTGAAGACGTTCTCTTTAGCGAATTAAAAATGAATATTTCCTTTTTATTTCTCCTTTATTACAACTCTCTTTCCACTTTTATTTGTTTATTTTTTTAAGAGTGGTTTGTCGATCGGGTGCTGCGTTCTCTTAATTTCCAAGAGTTTCCTGGCTAAATAAACTAAAAATGTTTACATCGAATTATTAAAAAAAAGAGTGATGTTTTTTCTTTTCTGTTTGCGTGTCTGCGGTTTTGTGATTGGTACTTAAGAAGACAAATTTAAAAAGCAAAAGCCACCGTGCGCGACGTGGATAAAGACGAGAGTGTGTTTGTCTAATAGCTCTTCTCTTGTCGCCGATTAAATAGCGAAATCTGTGTATCATAGACACAGCTAAGAATGATGATAATACAAAAAAATGTTGCACTTTCGGCTCGTCATTTTGGCAATATTTTCTCAAACATTCCTAGATGCAGCAGTTTTATATACAAAATAAAAATCGAATAGAATGTAAGACTTAAATGTATAAACATTATTACTATTATTATTACTATATAGGTACTACAATCTTTACACGTCGTAAATTATACATATATAGTATTAAATACAAAAAAAACAGGGCATGATCTTCACTTCACTCAGCTCCCAGTGCCAATTTCACAGATAAATGGATTGTACCTTTCTAGCGTTTTAGAGATTAAATCATCAATTAAAAGATTTATTCAATCGAGTAGAAAACAGTATGCAAGTCAGCAAGTGAGCAAACAAGGATTCAAATTTTTCAATTAAAAATACGTATCAATCTAAACTCGTAATGCAAAACTTTTTTTTCTAACTATATAATAAATCTGAATTTGAGAATAATTAATTAATCTATGGTAGAGTCATGTTTTTTAGCCGATTGATACCATATGTCTTGTTTTGCTTTGCCTTGCCTTGATAAAGATGATGATAATGATTCAGAATCCAGGTAGATTTTCATCTCAACGATTAAGCAGTGTGTGTTCTTTTTGTCATCTGCAGTGCTAAGTTTTCTGCGTCATGAAAGGCGTGAGAGCGCCGAGTTGTCCCAACCCCAGCTGTATGTGTTGCATGTGGACTTCCACACAGTTCTGGAAAACTTGGAGATTCTGCGGAGCCAATTTCGACTTTATTTGCTCCATTGTGCCCTGGAGGACTTGCAATTCATAGGCGTTCTTGTCCGAGTCCGAGAGACACTGCAGCAGAAAAGGAACAACAGGCTAAACATCAACATTATCCCTCAAACGGTCCACTCCAGCCCGGCATACGTAAACGGTACACTGGTGCAAATTGTTTTGTTTGCAATGCTAATGTTAATTATTTAATATATGTGAGGATAATCCGCTGCAACTGTGTTTGTGTAAATGCGAACAAAATGAAAAAACTTCAGGTGCGAATTCGCACCAGTGTACCGTTTGCGGGTTAATATAATTACATATCAGGAACAATGCAAAAACTAGCTCTGAATAGTTCAGGCACGCGGATCTTTCCAACTGCGTAGTTTGTATTTATAATTCAGTGCTTATTTGATTAAAAAGTTAACATGCTGCCTCGTTATTATTAACTGGAAACTATAATACAAGTAAATCATTTCTTCCCCATAAAAGAAACAATAAGCATTTCTTTTCTATTTCAAGTTCTTCATGAAAATATTTTAAAATCAGTTCCATGCAATCTTTTACAATTCCTCGTAATCACCCCTCATAAAAAAATATGATAAGACATTCAATACAGGCATATAACGAATGATTTATTAATTTATTTAATTAACGTAGGATGTCGACAAATTTTAAACAATTCTAAAGAACTTCCACGGATTATTAATCAGGGTGGCCACTATTTTTCAGACCTCCGTCTCCCAGTTCTCCCGGTAAATATTCGTGATTTCTCCCGATTTATAAAAAAATTAAATATCTTTCCGAAAGACAGTTTTCTCGTATATATGAACAAATGCGGAAATCGATAAGGGCCAGCAAACCCTTTTGCAAGCAATCAATTGACTTTTAATAATAAAAGTAGGATAAGGACATTTTTATGTCTGATAAGGAAAAATGCGAAGATGCCTTTTATTACGCACTAGAAGTAATTTCACGCGCGCAAATCGCGCGTTCATTTTCCTAAGATGAAAATTATGCAAATTTAAAAATCAGTTTTAAAACCAATTTTTTAACATTATATTTTTAAAAAATGTAACAATAATTTTGAATTGAAGGCTTCTGTAATGAAAAATTATTGCACGATGTTGGACAATTTAATAAGAAAAATAAATGAAATTGTATGATTTCTAGATCGAAGCCCTGCAAAGTAAACAATTTTATTTTAAATTGAATGATTTCAGATTAAAAATTTAGAAAATAGGCAATTCTAGAATCCGTAGACATTGAATATTTTAAGATTAGATCATTGAAAATTCAGAGTAATTGAAATTGTACGATTTATGCTTAAAAGCGGTTTTGACATTTTTATTGGAATTTTGAAATTTTTACATTACGAAATTGTAATGTGACATTTAAGCTAATTGGATGAATTTTTATAAAATAAAAAAATGAATTGAATAATACTAAATAAACGTTCAAACAAAATAATAATTTTAAATGGAAACCATTAAGCATGAAAAAAATTGTACTTCAGAACCTTGAAACAGAAACGAATGCGAACTTTATTTTAAACAGAAAAAATGCATATTCACCAAAAATTGTTGTATTAAAACTTTCTTATGATCAAACCCTTTAAAATATCAATTATTTGATGTAAATTTAAATCACTTAAAAACTGATAATTTTTAAATTGCGAATGAAACTTTTACAAATTTAACCAATTTAATTTTAGTTACAAAATTAAAACCTATTAAAAGCAAAAATTTCAAATTCAGCATTCAACATGTAAATTCAGAACTCTAACGTTATTTTAAACATTTAAAATTACCAAAGTTATACGCTTATTACTGTATCAATTTTAGTTACATAGTTTATTTGTTGTCTTTTTTGTTATTTAAAACCCAATTTTTAATTTATTAATGTCAAATCTTCCTGTAGAACTATTATTAACTCTTGAAATTTCCCAATTAAATATTTTTCAATTTGAAATGATTTATTAGTTTGAGTCTTCAGGAAGAAATCGGAAAATTTAAAGATATTACTTTGAAAATTCAAATAAATAATAAACAACAAGAATGCTGCAATGTGATTCCATTTTTTGAAATTGTAGAATTATAAGCGTTATTTACATCTAAAATTATATAATTCAAAACTGACTATCAAGGTCTTTATTAAGAAATTAATTTTTTTTCTCTCGACTTTATCCAGGTTTTCTCCCGGTGCGAGTTTCTCCCGATTTTCTCCCGGATTGGCGGCAACCCTGATTTATAAGAAGCGATTTTGTTGTTGAATTTCGTTAAAATTCACGACATTTTAAAGATTTCAAAACATATTAGGAAAATTTCAAAGCTTCTAAGGGATTTTAATTAATTTTGACGAACTTCCCAGTGGGCAAAAAAGTTGAAGATGTTCTAGTGACGTCTTTTATAGATTTTACTTATATAGATTTTAAAGATTTATACTTATTTAAAAGTTTTTTTATATACAACTTTAGTGGATATGTTTTATTTAGTTGAGACTTTTCGAAACATTTTATTGGATTTCTAAATATTTCAACTAATTTTAAAAGATTTTATCTATTTTCAAGAAATAACAAATATTTCCTCAGGTTTCAAGGAATTTTCAAAGACACTTTAAGAGATTTGATACAAAAGTTTTTCATGGATATCAAGGGATTTTAAAGAATTTTCTAGGATTCTAAGGGATTTATGGGGATTAAAATGGGCATGTGAAGACACCTTTAACGAATAAGTTTGGTACAAATTATATTCAAGGGTTGTCAAATGTTTAAAATATTTAAAATGAATTTTTACGATCTCCAAATAATTCAAGGGATTTTAATAAATTGCAAAAGATTTTCAGAGATATAAAAAAATTCAAGGGATTTCTAGGCAACTTTGAAAGACAAATAAAGTGTTATTGAATTTTTTTCAGAATTCCAAACGAATGCAAATATTTCACGGCCCTTTAAGACATTTCGGAAAATTTCACTGGATTCAAAGGATTTTATTTAATCTTGGAGGATTTTGGGAGATTTCCTGAGATTTTAATGTTTTTTCTAGATAACTTTAATTCAAGGAATTTCAAATGATTTATGCTTTACGGAATAAATTAAATTTTATTTCCAGGCATTCTTACGCACTTGGACAATTCAAAGAGGGATTAAAATTGACAGGATCTCTAATCATTTCCAAGATTTTGAGAAATTTCACAACTTCAATATATTGAGCATATAATAAACAACTAGGATATATATCACACATATTTAATATATGTTGGGATAATCCGCTGCAGCTGAGTTTCCGTAAATGCCAACAAAATGAGAAAACTACGGGTGCGAATTCGCACCAATATACCCGTTTGAGGGTCAAGATAAATATTTTCTTTGTAGTTTCTTTACTTTTGACATTATTTCTTGGAATACTTTTGCATTATTTATTGCAATGCTAATTATCATATCATTCATGTCCATATAATGTATAATGTTTGTTAATAAATAGGCAGAGAGAAAGAAAGAAGTAAAGAAAATTTCTTTTCCCGAAGCAACTGTTGCAACTCTTGAATTTTGCAAAAATAATAGTCGTAATAATCTACCTTAACTTGAAGAATGAGGGCCGTGAGGTCAGTGACGAGCTGGGTCATTTTGTTCGGTTCCTTGTCGTTGATCATATTGTTTTTGGCGACCATGTCAGAAGCCTCTTGCCTGCACTTCTCTCGGAGATGAGAAGGCGCCAGCATTGCTGCGACGCTCGGTTCCGGAGCCATGTCCAGGCACATGTCCTGAACCTCGTTCAGGAAATCCTGCAGCGCCAAATTCATTCTCTCCAGTTCCACAACAATTCTGCAATGACAAAATCTTGTTCTTACCTCTCTTCATCCATCAATCAATCTATTCAATGTCAATAAATTCATCTTGCTAGGCTCCCTCGGCCAGCTTTAAAGTCTATACAACCCCGAAAGTAACGGAGCCATTTGCTATATTTATATCAATTACACCACGCTTATCCCGGTTTTTTCTTACTTTCATTTTGAAAGCTTCTAAAGAGTTGTTGTATAATGAATCGAATTTTCAGTCAGCAAGAAAGCTTTTTTTAAAAAAAGAGCGGAATTTTCCACAAAACAATTAATTTTTTAACTACAAATTTGAATTTTTAACCGAGTATAATTCAGTTCTTAAAATTGAAAAGATGAAGAAATTATGAAGTAACGATTTATTATTTCGCATTTAATTTTTCAAACGAAAAAGTTGAATTTTCAACAAAGCAGTTAACATTTTTTAGATGAGGTTTTAACCAAAAGTGTAATTTTTAATCATGATAGATAAATTTTTAATCAAATAGTTGAATTTCCGACTAAAAATATAAGTTTTAAACCAAAAATGGAATACTTCAATTTTTATTTTAAATGACTAATTATAAAAATGAATTCAACTAAAAATCAGACATTTAAAAAAAAAATTAGTTGAAACCTCAACCAATATGATGATTTTCCAAAAATAAGATTAATTCTCTGCTCAAAAAGATGAGTTTTCAACAAAATACATCAATTTTCCAGCAGACAGTTGAATTGTTACCCAAACACTATGAATTTTCAACCAAAAAGTACATTTTCTCCCAACACAGATGAATTTTTAACAAAATAATTCCAATTTCAAAAAATAATAACAATTTTAAAGAAAAAAAAATCAATTTTCTACCAGTTCAACTAAACTAAAAAGCCAAACTTTTAACAAAATAATTCCATTTAAAACTAATAATAATTTTAAAGAAAAAAATAAATTTTCTTCCAGTTCAATTAAACCAAAAAGGCGAATTTTCAACAAAATAGTTGAATTCACAGTTAGAAAGCTGAACTTTAAAGAAAGAAGATATTATTTTTAAACTTAGAAAGAAGAATCTTCAACAAAATACAAAAATTTATCACAAAACAATTGAATGTTATACCGAAAGTCAAATTCAATTAAAAAACTGAATTTTCAACCCAAAAAATGAATTTTCTTCCATTTAAATTGAACCAAAAAGGCGAATTTTTAATAAAATAGATCAATTTTCTAAAAAATAGTCCAATTTTTAAGTCGACACTATGAAATTAAAAAAGAAACGAATTTTTTATAACGCCGTTCAATATTCAAACCGAAAATATAAATTTTGAACTAAACCTGTAATACTTCATATTTCAACAAAGAACTATTTTAATTTAAAAACAACAAAAAAATATTTGAATTAAACGAAAAAAGACGCATTTCAACAAAATAGTTGAATCCTCAAAAAAGTACATAAATTTTAAACCAAATACTTACATTTTTTAATATAAAACACCAATTTTTAATTAAAAATATAAATTTTTAACAAATAATGGGACAGTTATATTATCAATTGAAAGAAATGGTTAAATATTCCATTCTGAAAATTAATTTTCAACTAAAATAATGAATCTGGACTTAAAAAATTGATTTTGAACAAAGTAGTTCAACTTTCACGCAGACATTTGAATTTTCGAAAAAAAAGATAAATTCTCAAAGAAAAGTGTGATTGATGATATTTTAACGAAAAAAGATTTTAATTCAAATGAAAAATAATTCAATGCAATAAAAAAAGAGGAACTTTTAACGAAAAAGATTAATCTTTAATTGAGAATAGTTTTTCAACTAAAAAAGATCAATTTCAACAGAACAGATTAGTTTGTCAACTAAAATAGAAGGAGATGAATATTCAATTACAAATTTAAATTTTCATTTCAAAAATTTTTACTTTCAAAAAAAAAAAAGAAGCGAATTTTCATGGAAATAATTAAATTTTAAAACGAAGGCACGAATCTTGAACCTGGACAAAGATACATTTTTAACCCATAAACAGTACACTAGTGCGAATTGGATTGTTTGCAATGTTAATGTTATTCATTTAATATATGTGGGGATAATCCACTGCAGCTGTGATTGCGTAACTGTCAACAAAATAAAGAAACTTCAAGTGCGAATTCGCACCAGCGTACCGTTTGGGGGTTAACAGAGTAGAAAAATTTTCAATAAAACAGTCGTTTTTTTTTATCAAAATAAAGATACTGTAAAGGAAAAAAAAGAAAGGACTGTTTACTCACCTAGCGTATTTCCTCTCGAATTCCGGAGGCAGAGGTTCTCCCAGGGATCTCCTCATTTCGCACTCCGTGTTCATCTCCTTGAGTTTCTGAACCTTGATCTTCTTCTCGGACAATATTTTCCTGAGTCGGACCATGCTCTCGAGCAGTTTGACCGGATATCCGTTCATCGTGCCGCCCATCTGCGACTTTTTCGGGATCGAGGAGGAGGCGGCGTTCGAGGAGGATATCAGAGGATCGCCGCTGCTCGACAACCGAGACGAGTTGTTGTGCGAGTTGCTGTTGCTGCTACAATTCAGTTTGCTCATGTACGGAGGCGAGGGCACGTACTGCACATGACTCGGTCGAAACTTGCGTGCAAACGATGCCACTGTTATCGTTTCTGGAGGCTCGTTTCCCTATAAAAAACAAAATACAAACAAATAAAAACAACAAAATAATAATAAAGGCAAATTGTTGCTTCAGTAACAACTTTTTCGAATTTTCCAAGCAAAATGTAGATCCTAGAAAAAAATTCCCTGACAATTACACATTTATTCTAGGTATCTCGAAAGTTCTTCCTGGGCATAATTTTCCATAGCACAGACCCACCCAAATATTTCGCAATTTTTTAAGCATTTAACTCGGAATATGTAGACAATTTCGCGAGTTTACTACAAATAATGTTGTTTTTCCTTCAGTTTCTAGAGATTCAATTAAAGTTTCAGTGAGAAAGATTTTTCAGATTTTAAAAATGAATTTTTAACCATATAGACGAATTTTCATTCAAAGAGATTAATTTTCTATGATAAAAAGACGATTTTTAACACTTAAAGGGTACACTGGTGCGAATTAGCACCCGAAGTTTTTTCATTTTATTGGAATGTACCGTTTAAGAGTTAAACAATATAAATAAATTTTCAACCAAAACAAGGCAAATTTTACAGAATTTAGTTGCAATTTTTGCAAAACCAAAAATTTCAACTGACGCAAATTCAACTAAAATTATGAATCTTCAACTGGAATGGATGAATTTTCCACGAAAGAGTTTCACTGTCAACCAAAAATTCGAATTTTCCAATAAAATCTTAAATATTTGAATTTTGAACTGAAACGGACAAATTTACAATCGCATAGGTAAATTTTGAAGGAAAAAACTCAGTTTTCAACCAAAAATGAAATAATTAAATTTCTAGTTGAAAAATTAATTTTCTACAAAAAAAAATGTGCAACCATAGAGTTGAATTTGGAAGAAAATTAGTTTTAAACTAAAAATGAAATATTTAAATAATCAATGAAAAATTTAATTTTTAATGGAAAGAGAATGTTAAAAAAGTGATATACTGTTGACTAAAATGAGGATTTTTCATATGAAAGAATTGAATTTTATAAAAAAACATATATAATTCTATCGCAATTTAAATTTGCAACTAGAAAAAAATTTTTTCAACCAAAAATTGAATAAATTAATTCTTCGTTACGAAAATTAATGATCAATGAGAAAGATGAATTTTCTAAAATAAAACGATAGAATATTCAACTGAAATAATTACATTTTGAGTTTAAAAAATTAATTTTCAACAAAAAAATGAAAATGAAATACATTCGGTTCCAAAAATATAAATCCAAGTTATCATTTTTAATGCTCTAAATTGAAGAATCAACCAATGCCTTAAAATTATTTCCAAAATTATATCATCTTAAGCAATTTTAGGCTAGAAACATTAAAAATTGAACGATTATATATTTTGTTTTAACGGAACACAAATTTCAAATTTTTATTTTCAAATCTTGAAACGTCGACATGTTGTTTAAATTTTTTTTTTTAAATTTTTAAACCATTTTAAAAATGTTTTCAAAACCTCTAAACATCTTTTAAAATGATTTGAATTTTTACTTAAATTTTTGTTAAAATCCTTTAAAATTAAAAAAAAAGTCTTTAAATTGTCCTTTAATTTCTTTTGTTCAAAAATTCTAAAAATTTCTTCAACTTTCTGATTTTTTCTAAGAATAACAGGTATTCAATTATTATTTTGTGTATCAAAATTCAACAACTTGAATTACAAATTCAATTTGTTTAAATAGAACAATTAAAATTGCAAACTTGAAATTTTAGTTTTGAATATTTCATTTATAATTACTGATTTTAAATGAACATTCAGATATTTCTAAATATTAATTATATGTTCTTTTTCTTAATTGAAAAATTTCAAATTAAATGTTTTAAAATTGAATATTTTAAACTGAAATAATATTTGACAAATAAAAACCTTTGGTTACGAATATATATTATTTTGAAGTTATTTAAAAATTGAAAATAGTTTATAATGTTTCAATCGAGGTTTTAGATTTGTTTTACTAATAGGACTTTTTCATTTTTAAAGTGAAATTTAATTTTAAAAATTATGAATTAATGCATAATCACAGTTGATCAACTAAAAATGTTTTTTTTTTTTTTAAATCTTCGAATTTTTAATTGTAAAAGTCTTTTAAAAAAATTGAAAATATAAAATGGAAAATTATTAAATTGAAAGATTTTCGAATTACGCATTCTAAACTGAATGATATAATTGAAAAAGAGCACAATTTAACTAATTATTTAAAGAACGGTTGAAATCAATGTTTAAATCAATTTACTGTCATCTCCCGGTTCAGCGGCCACTCTTGAGTTAATGTGTAATTGAAAAGAGTTAAATTTTTTACTAAGAACCCTCAAACGGTACGCTGGTGCGAATTCGCACTAGCGTGCAGTTCGCGTATGCCGGGTTGGAGTATACCATTTGAGAGTTTAAAAAAAAACAATAAAATGAAGCACGTTCTCGAAAAAATTGTCAGACAAAAAAAGAAATTCCCTGACAATTCTAGGATTTTCAGATTTTCAAGATAGGATAGAGATAGACAATATTATTGATTGATTGATGAGTTTGATTACCAAAACTTCATAGTCGGGCACACTGTGAGTACCAAGTCCGGCTCTCTCGAAGGTGATTCTGTAGGTGTTGTTGCTGGTGTCGACGGCGTCAATGCTGCCCGTGAACAAGCCGTCTTGCGGCTTTCGGAGTCGCGCAGTAACTTTCGTCCCAATGACCAACTGCAGAGGAATCTCCGAGGGCAAGTCCTTGAACATCTGCACGTCCGAGCACTTTCTCTGCTGCAGCATTCGAATCTTCTGTCTCTTCCGCTCCAGCTCGCGTCTCTCCTCCTCGAAAAAGGACTGCGAGCACCGTCGAGGCTTCCCCATCATCCTCCTGATCTTGCACCACTCGACTCGAGTCAGCTTTCGCGTCTTCAATTGCGGGAACGATTCCTTCAAGCATATCATGAAGTCGTTGTCCCCGTCGAAGAGGGTTCTACACAGAAAAACAGAAGAAGAGTTGCAAATTGTTGGAGAAACATATCATGCATACGCATCAGACCTCGAACTTACTCACTTCCGAAATCATAAATAGTCTCACAACATTTTGCATGCATTAAACTTCTTGTGTCAAGTCATATTTGTCCACTTTTTCCACTTCAATGCAAAATGAATGAATGCAATCCACTCGGAAAATCTCATATTTTTTTTTTATTTAAACTTTTATATTGTTCAAAAATCATATCAAATGGATTGGGAATCGTGGTCTATCATTTCGACACCTGGTGCCGAAAACTGGAACTAGGAAGAGCAGGTACAAGTTTAAAGATGTATTTTCATTTTTGCATAAAAGTGTTTTTACGATTTTATTGTGAAGTATAAAACAACGATTGAATACTAAAAATAAATCTTCATTAAAAAGAAATAGTTTGAAATAGAATTTCCATCTTATACAGTGCAAAAAAAAATACATTTTTGTCAAATAAGATTCAATGCGTTTAAGTCTATATAAACTTTACATTAATGTATGTAGCAACAAATTTCATCCATATTATGCCAATAATACGAATAATAGACGACTGAAATTTAAATGCGAAATCTAACCTAACTTTTAGTTCAGATTTTTAAATAGTGAATATTTCATGTACAAATTAATAAAAGTTTACTTTGAGTTCATTTTTGTTTCAAAATAAGTCCACTTAAGTTTAGAATCTTTTGAAAATCAAATAAAGATAACAATAATTGTTTTTTGGACAAATATTTCCGTCAAAAAATCTGTTTTTTCACACTACAATATGTAAATTCCATCCAAAGCAGTTTGTTTCCGATAAAAACTTATTTTTATTATCCAATAAATAGTTTAAACTTCACAAAAAAAATTGTTAAAACACTTATAAACAAATCGAAGTGCATCTTTAAAATCGTGCCTATTCTTTCTCGTTTGAATTTTTGTCACCAGGTGGCGTATCGCAGTTTAACCATTCCAATTGCTGAAAAATCGTTTTTTGCTTCAAAATTCAACAATTTTACTCTTTTTTGCTTGCAAAATAAGGTATTTTGTTAAACATTCATTTTTAAAACTCATATCTTTCTGTAGAAATTTGACTCGTTTTAGTTAAAAACACGACTGTCTGATTGAAAATTAACCTCTTTCGGCTAACAATTAATTTTTTTGGGCTCAAAAGTTTCAATGTTTTGCAGTAAATTCGTATTATAATCTATTTGCTTTAAATATCAACTATTATGTTTTTTGTTGACAATTTATCAGTTTCTTTTCTTTTTTTTTAAATTAATTTTTTTTTACCTGACAATTAAACTATTTTTTTATAAATTCGACTGATGGTTGAAAATTCAACGCTTTTGTAGAAAATTCATGTCTTTGACCTGTAGAAAATACCTTCTTTTTTAAACTGAAAATTAATTCTCCTTATTGAAAAATTAACTAATCCACTTTAGGTTCTGAAAAATTAACTAATCCATTTTAGGGTTCAAAATTGAAATTTTTCAGTCACAAAATAAAACTATTTAATTCACAAATTTTTAGAAACAAAAATAATATAAACTAAAAATTAATCAAATACAAATTGGAGTAACATCACAATCATTGTCCACATTATTCAGTTGAAAATTTACGTAATTTTTTGAAAAATTCTTTTTTGGTAAAAAATTAAGCTTCTTGATTAACATTCCACTATTTGGTTGAAATTTGTGGATTTCGTTCCAAAATTCTTTTTTTTCAGGTAGAAAATTAATCTTTTTGGGTAAAATTTCAAACAGTTGTTAAAAAAGCAACATTTTTTTTTTAATAACATATTTTTCGTTGAAATATCAACTATCACATTTTTTGATAAAAAGTAATCTTTTCGGGTTAAAAATTCAACTCCGTGATTGAAAGCCTAACCATTTTTTCATAATTCATTTTTTGTTGTTGTTAAAAATTAATATTTTCAACTGAAAATTTTATTATTTTGCTGAATATTCAACTCCTTGTTGAAAAGTAAAACTATTTTTTTACAAGTTTAATTTTATGTTTAAGTTTGATAATTTTAGTTAAAAATTTAATATTCTTAATTAAAAATTTACTTTTTTATTGAAAATTTATTTTTTCAACCGAAAAAAAGGATTTAGTTGTGAATTCCATTTATAAATTGAAAATTAATTTTTTTAATCTATATTCTTTTCTTGCAAAAAATTAATCTTTATGTTTAAGGGCATGTGACACAGCTAAATACCTATATTACCGACCACAGTTTATCAGTTCACTGAATGTTTTTTTGAACCTCAGAACTTTTCTTGTAAATAAAATATCGAGCTGAAACTTTGCGAAATGTATTAGAGTACAATAAAGTACGTTTAGGTACTGTATTTTGGTAGGAACTTCACTGAAAATTATTTCATCTTTTTTCTGAACCTCAACATTTTTTGAACGTTCGAACTTTTTTTATACATAAAATATCGGTCTCAAACTTTGAGAAATGCAAGAGCCGAAAGAAAACTACGTTTAAGTACAAAGCTTAATAATAAAAGATGTAAAAAAATATATTTCAACAATCAATTCCAACGGCATCAGCCGGTAAAGTTGTACACGAAAATACGAAACCTGGCGGCCACTAGACGAGGCTCTAGAGAGTTCTTATTTTCGTGTACAACGGTACCGGCTGATGCCGTTGGAATTGATTGTTGAAATTTTTTTTTTACATCTTTTATTATTGAGCTTTGTACTTTAATATAGTTTTCTTTCGGTTTTTGCATTTCTTAAAGTTTGAGACCGATAGTTTGTGTATAAAAAAAAAGTTCGAACGTTCAAAAAATGTCGAGGTTCAGAAAAAAAATAAAATAATTTTCAGTGAAGTTCCTACCGAAATGCAGTACCTAAACGTACTTTATTGTACTCTAATACATCTTCCAAAGTTTCACCTCGATATTTTATTTACAAAAAAAGTTCTTAGGTTCAAAAAAACATTCAGTGAACTGAAAAACTGTGGTCGGTAATATAGGTATTTAGCTGTGTCACATGCCCTTAAAACTTGAACTATCTGGTTAAAATTGTTATAGAAATTGTTATTTTTTTAAGAGGTCATCCTGTCTGATAAAAAATTAATATCCTCAGTTGAAAATTTAATTATTTTGTTGAAAATTCAACTGTTTTGTACAAAGCTAATTTTTTTTCAAAATGCAACTGCTTTGCTGGAAATGAATATTTTTTTGTTTAAGAATCAAGTATTTTCTTTTCATATTCGTCTTTTTTATTTAAAAGTTTAAAAATTTGATTGCAACTTTTTTTCTTTCTTGAGTAACAAATTTTCTAAAGCAAAAATTCGACTATCTTGTCACACATTTATTTTGGTTTTAAAATCCACATTTTTCTGTAGAAATTTGATCTTTGTTTGGTTATAAATGCATCTGTCTGATTAAAATTAATCCATTTCAGCTAAAAAGTAACTTTTTTGTAGAAAATCCACACTTTTGAGTTGAAAATTAAAGTGCCTTGCAGAATGTTCGCATTTTCGAGTCAAAAATTCAACGATTTGATGGAAAACTGAACTATTTGCTTGAATATTTATATATTTTGCTGAAAAATCCTTTTTGATTGGGTCAATCCAACTGGTTTTTTATTTTAAACACAATTTTTCGTGGGGAAATATCAAATCTCTCCAAATCGAAAATCCATCTTCTTGTTTGTTTGAAAATTCATTTTCTCGGATTGAAAATCGAACTTTTTTTTTACAAAATGAATATTTCGATTGAAAATTCTGCTATTTAGTTGAAAATTTATATATATTTTTGCAAATTCGTCTTCTCGGGTGAAAATTTAATCTGCTGGATAAAAAATTTAACTATTTGCTTAAAGATTTATGCATTTTGTTGGGAAATGTTTTTAATTTAACCCTCAAGTCCTAGAATGAGTCCCAGGGACCCGAACCTTAATCCTTTCAGCAAAGAGTTTATTTTTCCAAACAATTTTATCATTTTTTTGTAAAATATTTATGATCCGAAATTAATTTTCATATCTATTTTACGAATATTCAATTTAGCAAGACTCTGGGCTACAATAAAAAAATGGAGCTAAGTCTATTTAAAAGGGAGATATTTCCATTTTAAGTTTGCTCGGGTCTGCTGGACCCGTTCCAGAAAGAATCGAAAATTTAGAGGTTCTTGCACTTGAGGGTTAAAATGAAATTTGTTGTTCTCGAGATATCAACTATTACAATTTTTGAGAGAAACTAATTTTTTTGGTGCGTTTTTTTCTCAAACGGGAGCACACTATTGTGATCGCTCAAAAAAATGTCAAATAGTGTCAATATCTCATAAATATCGGATGCGAAATGTAACTCTTCTTGTAAAAAGAAAAAAAAAATAAGAAAAAGAATAGAAAAATAAATAAACATACTTGTCTATGTTGCTGTAGAACCACTCGTAACAGACCCACTTGTGAGCTTTTGGCAACTTTAACAAATTCCTGAGTCTCATTCCAATTTTTTGACCAATTCGTCTGTCGGGTGAAGAAGGCTGCTGTTGCTGCTGCTGTTGCTGTTGTTGCTGCTGTTGGTGCTGTTGATGCTGCATCTTGATCATCACTGGTTTACTACTGCTACTACTGCTGGTCTGCTCCCTCTCCTCTTTCATCGGCGACTGCTGATAAGAGGTCTCTCTGATCGATGAATTGCCGCCACTGCTGCTGCTGCTGCTGCTTTTTTTCATCGAGTCACCACTATTCATTCTCAACATTTTCTTCGCTGGCGAAGGACGCCCCATCTTCTTCGGCGATGGTTTCACTTCCAAGCTGCCCGGTTCTTTTTTTATTCTACTTCATAAAACACAACAACATTGGGATCTGACATATTGGATGCGCCACTCTCGCGAACTCGTGCAACCAGGTAGCCTTTCAAATTGGGCTCAGAAATAATTTTACCTTTGTCTTTGCTAGTTTAAAAGAATAAGTAATTACAAAAAATGAAGATTTATCGGAAACTATGTGTTGCATATAGAATTGTTATCGTATTCAGTGAAAAAAAACACAATTATTGTTAAAACTGATTTTGTCAAGAAAATAATTATTTTACTATATCATATAATTTTCAACATACCATAAGCTGAAATGAACTTTAGTGAGAGTATATAGCAAAATATTTGGTTCAGAATCTGCAAAAAATATGAATTATAGAAGATCAGAAATGAAATGCGAATTCTGACCTAACTTTTATGTTAGAATTTTTTAAATAGTAAATAATCCAAACATAAATTAATCAAAATTTGTTTTAAGTTCACTTTTAGGTCAAGGTAAGTTAATTGAAGCTTGTAATGCGTTGAAACATATCTACCATACTGAAATAATTATTTTTTGACAGAAACAATTTTAACATAAAACGTGTTTTTTCCTATGTTTACGATGGAAATTCAACATGTAGCACTTAGTTTCCGATAAATCTTCATTGTTTTCATCCAGTTATCAATGTAAACTGTGCCAAATAAAAAAAAATGGTTTTGAAGTACAAATTAAAATGCATCTTAACAATCCTACCTGGTTTCGCAAGTTCACATTTGGGCCACATTGAAAAAATAGATGGCGTATTGCAGCGCAGCGGATCCCAATACCATACCATTACAGAATATTATATTCAAAAATATTGAAAGGATTAATGAAATCTCTCAACATCTTTTAAATTTCTTTCAAATCTTTAGAAATCTCTAGAAATCATTTAAAATCCCTTGAACATAAAATATATTAGATTTTATTCCAAAATTTATATAGAAATCCCTTAAAATGTTTAAAATCCCCTCACATGTTTAAATTAAGGTAAATAACCCAATTTAGACGAATGTATTTGTTTGGCGTATTTTGGTTGTAAAAGTATTTTAAATCTTATGAATCGATAAATGTTCCTAATACCGCAAAGTTTGAACATTTTCCACCAATACTTTGTCTGCTTATCGATATAAACAAACAATTTTTATTGAATAATAAAGAATATTTCATGCTGTATCATTGATAAGAACTGACTCCTAGTTGAATGTCAAAAGGAAATTCAAAATTTTAACGTGAAAATTTCTCAGCATAATAAATTACGTAATTAAAAAAAAAAAGAATATTTTTATCGTTAGCAATTTTTAAGCTGGCCAGCTCATTGTTGTAATCGGTTCCTGCGCATTTTTCTCAATTATTCATTTGTATTGAATAATTTAGAAAACTGTGCAGAAACAGATTATAACAACAGTGAGATAGTTAGTTTAAAAATGGTATATCATTGTTGTTGTAATCGGTTCCTGCACATTTTTCTCAGTTATTCATTTGTATTGAATAATTGAGAAAAATGTATAGGAACCGATTACAACAACAATGAGATAGCATTTTTAAACTGACTATCACTGTTGTTGTAATCGGTTCCTGTAAATTTCTGTCAATTATTCAATACAAATGAATAATTGAGAAAAATTTGCAGGAACCGATTACAACAACAATGACATAGCCAGTTTAAAGAAAGCTTTCACAATTGAAATACTGTGCTTGTTATCTTAAAAAAATACCCGATTTTTATGTAACCTTTTTGTTTGTAAACACTCGCACAAATCCTTCCAACCGTTTTTTTTTCAGCAAATGATTTTGTTTAGGCTTGCTTCAGAAAGAGTGATGGGCCTGGAATAAAGAATAAAGTAGAGGAGGAGGAAGAAGGGAATACTTGCCTGTGATGAGGATGATTGACCATGATGTCGTCGTAAAAGAGCTTGTTCTTTTTTCTTATCCGAGCCGGCATTCCCCTGCGATTGAGGACTTGAATCGGCTGCGTGGGCGGTTTGCTTTTGCGAGGAGGTTGCGTACCGACCCGCTGAAGGCCCAGAGCCGCTGGTCCAAGTTCCGGCATTGCTTCATGGTTGTCCTCGTCGTCATCGTCGTCAATTGGCTCAGCCTCCATACTCGAGTCAAGAGAATTTGCCGATATCTGGTGCTCCTCTATGTCCATCATGTCATCCTCAATCTCCGTTTTAATCTGAATCTGATCCACCGATGGGTAACCACCGTTCTTAATCGACAGCAACGTCTCCGCTGATTCATCTGCAATTTACATTTTTTATTTCTTCTTCTTTTTTTATTTATTTCTTTTTTTTTTTTTAACAACCTTCATTTCGAAATTCAACACACGACAGATATCGAATTCTTCCTTCAACTCGAAAAAAACCATGCTCATAAACGAAAAAAGATTCAAACGAATTAAATCAGAGATCCGAATGAAATTAAGACGCATTTTCTGATATTTACCGATTGTTTCTGCAAATTCAATATAAATTACCTGAAATCTGTGCCAAGTATGAAAAATTATTGAAAAATAATGCAGCTACGGAAGCACAATGTCAAGATTGTGTTTCTTTAAAATTTCATGCCGAAAGAAACAAAAAGGAAGGTAACGACAATTTCGTTACGTTTCTTTTCGTCTTTTTTATATGAAATATAATTACCACACAATTGTGACATTACGTCCCATAGCCTTTTTATTATTTGATACTTTTTTAATTTCAGCCTTATTTTTAACAAAATTAATTTTAATTTATCGAAATACTTAACAAATGTACAAAAAATGCCTCTCAGTTTCTTTCGAATATCTGAATATTTTCGAATTTGAAAATTTCCCAATAATCAAATTCCCGGCAGAATAATTTCAAAATTATAAATAATCCGACATAATAAGATTTCTGAATTTAAACAATTATAAAATTAAAAAAAAAATTATTTATAAAAAATACAGTTATAAAATATTTTTATCGAAGAAATCTGCTGTTAATGTTCAAATTTTTTAAATCTTTGCTTAAGTTTAAAATAAGAATAATTTTTAAAAATTGTTCATTTAGAAACCTCTTGTTTAATTATTGTTATGTAAAACTGTAACAATAGTTTTAAGAAATACAGCGAACCTTTAAAAAAATCTTTAATCGAAGTTTTTCAACAGCTTGTAACGAGATAGTCAAATTTTAAAATAAAAAATATGCCCGTTTTGCGGGCACATTCTCATTGCGCCCTACGCGTCAACTTTGAGCGCGCCTGCGGCGCGCGGGTTCGCTCTCACGCTTCGCGCTCGTTTTCGTACGTTTAATGCGTACACTTTGACTAAATTTTTTCAAATATTGTGAATACTATAACTTAAATCGAAAACTATAATTTAAACTTCTGAGGAATTACAGCCGTAAATTGTAACTGCATTTTTTTTATTTGATTTTAAAGAAGACTCTGAAAGCATCTAAACGCTTTGTAAATCTTTTTAAAATCTACTAAAAATAACGTTTTAAACTTATGGATCTCTTACAAAATCAAAATTGCATACTTTTGAAAATGATTCAACTTTTTGGAAATTTTGTCTTATTAGAAAATTTCATCATAATAGTTTGGAAAGACATTTATTTTACATCTAGTAGAAATTTGGATTGATATTTCCTAACCTATTAAAAAATTTGTTTTCCTTTTTTTTTTTTAAATTTTCAAATTGTTGAAAAGCATATAACTTTTTGAAGTTTTATCGAATTTAAAAATGTCATTAGGATAATTTGCCATTCTTTTTGACGTCTATCAGAAAATTTGACAAAAATTTCTAAAACTCATAACAAATTTTCATTCAAAATTTGAAAAAGCTCAAACTTTCAGAATTTTTGTCTAACCGAAAAATTTAACTGACATAGTTTCGAAATATATTTTTTTCTAGTGATGAATTTAAATGAAATTCTCTAATCTTTTGGAAAAATATTTATTTCTTATTTTTCTGAACATTTTTAAAAATTTCAAAAGTTCATAACTTTCTAATTTTTATCGAAATTAACATTTTTATTTAGATAATTTGCAAGTCTTCTACCTATCTATAAGAAACTTTAACAAAAAATTTCAAATTTGAATTACATTACACTCTCATGAATGAGAAAGAAATCTGTTATCAAAATAAGTAATAGTTGACATTAAAAAAATATATTTAATTTGAAAACAAAAGAGCTGAATTGAACCAACAAAGGCGAATTTTAAATTAAATCGTTGAATCTTCCATAAAAAAATTACATTTTTAATCTAAATAAGGATAATTTCTCAATCAAAAAGATAAATTTTCGAGCACAAAAAACGAATTTTCAACCAAAAAAGATAATATTTTAACAAAAAAAGTGAATTTTCAATCAAATTGAAAATTTATTAACATAACAGTTGCATTTTCAACCCAAAAGATAAATTTATTACCAAACAAAAAAAAAACAATTTTCAATAAAATAGATCAAATTGCAACAAAATATTTCGATTTTTAAACCAAGAAAATTAAATGCCAATCGATAAATTTTCGAAAAAAATGTAAGTTACATTTTCAGTGAAAATAATGAATTTACAATTTCAGAAAGTTTCAACTAAATATCTGAATTCTCGTTAAAAAAAATTAATTTTCAACAAAATAAATGCGTTTTCAACAAAGTAGTGAAATTTTCACCTAAACAGACGAATTTCCAACAAAGAAGATTAAATGTATATCAAAAATGATAAAATTTCGACAAATAATGGAATAGCTACATTTTCAGTTAAAATAATTAATTTTGAATACAAAAAATTTGAAAAAATTGCAGCAGCAAAAGGATTGGAACCAACCAGAGTTTTCCAATCATTTTTAATGAACCCGTTCTCACAGGGTAATCGAGCTCAAACGAATTCTGAAACCTGAACATTCCTAGATTACAAGAGAATTTTTTCTTTTCTCACCCCACGATTCTTGATTTGTTATTTACACACATTTATACAAAGAAATCCTTCATTCTCGTTTGAAAATTAACAAATACTAACAGATAAACCTCGGGTGGGTTGATGATCGAAAAAATTTAAATTTTTTGGCTAAAATCTAACCTCAAAATAAATAGAGCACTTTGGGGAATTGTAAGGTAATTTGAGGCAGGTACTTATTCCGTTCTGCTTTTAATCCTTTGACTCAATTCCGACACACCAAAGTACAGATAAATCCCGAAAGTTTCACAAACCAATTTCAATTCCACTTCCAGCAATTACTTCTGAATTCTTTTGAATCTTTTTTCGTTTACTGTATTCGAAAATTTAAAAAATGAAATTGTGTCAAAGACTGTCCACTTTTTGACGACTTTCAGTTGTTATATATCAAATACCTAGCAAATCTGCTATCAATAAGCCAATAAGCCAGTAAGTAATGTTTGAATTTGTAAACTATAAATTTTTGATTTGAGGCCTGAAGAGCAGCAGCAGATTGATGTACGTGCCCAATTGAATTTAGGTTGTAAACAAGAAAATTGGAAGAATACGTACAATCCATTTTGGATCGGCGACACTATCACTGGTATGTTTAAACTTAAACGTCAAGAAATGATAAATAATTGACATAGAACGCAGTTCGTGACTCTACGACTTCTCAGTTCTCCTCCTCAATTCAACTCGTCAACACAACATAACCAAACTTTTCCGCAGAGCTGAAACTCTTTTTGCGCAACGACAACAAAAGCGAGGCAGCTTAAAATTGAACAAGGCACATCAAACTGACGACAGCTCACTCCGTAACTGAACGATTATTCGAAAAGTCGAAATTTTCTTCTCAAAAGACGTCCCGCTTCAATCCGAAATTGCTGACTTTTTGAAATTTTAAACTCCTTATATTGAGAGCAAATTGAAATTGAGATTTCGAGAGTGTACAAGCACGAAGAGCGACGTGAAAACAAGTGAAATATTCCTCGCGAAGCTGCACTTTTGAAGCAAGATACGATTTTCAGTTTCACGCACTTTATAACGACTTAATTGTTTCGAAATGTAGGTAAAGTTTACACTCACTTTCAATCGTGTCCGCCATGTTGCTGTCGACTGGTGCATGATGGGTAGGTGTTTCGTGTTTCCGCTAAACGCCAACGCCATGCACTTTCGTGCGTCCCGCTCAGTCCCGCTTCAAAAATTACCGGTAATGTCGGCTGCTCGCACACACTCACTTTTTTACTTTTCCCCATTTTTGCAGATCAAAGCTTTTTTATTTCTAAAAATTTGTTTTCTCTACATGCCTATTATATTATTGTTTCTCTGCACTGGAATTTCAAAATAAACGTTTTATTTAATATATAGATGGCGCTGACACCATTTACAGTATTTGAGCGGCAATTTTCAAATGACTATTCTGTGTGTCACAGTGTCAATTATAAAAATGTTGAAAAACATATCAGCATGGAAACAAGTAAAGGAAGGAGGGGATGAGATGTTCTATACGCTACACTTTTTACAGTGATGATTTTAAAGTGCATAAAGCAAAGCTATTCAATCATATGAGACATTATTGATTGATAAAAATAAATTAAAGCAAATTATTTTGGTTTTGCACTGGTAAATGAATGCAATTATTTAGTTTGTGGCTAATACCAGTAAAGAAGAACCTTTTCCATTCCTTTACAGCACTAACAGTGTAGAAATCGTAATATTCTCCAAGTCTTTTGTAGAAACTTCTATCGTTGTTCATGATGTTTTTTTGTTTTAAACCACTTAATTCATGATTAATAAAATAATTTAAAACAAATTATTTTAATTTTGGACTGGTAAATGAATGCAATTTTTCAATTTGTGGCCAACATATATTCTACAAAAGACTTAGAGAAGATTACGATTTCTACACTGTTAGTGTTGTAAAGGAATGGAAAAGGCTCTCCTTTTACTGGTATTAGCCACAAACTAAATAATTGTATGAGACATATGTCCTTCAGGCAGTGATCACCAGTGATCCCAGATCTGAAACGAGACGTGGTCTAATACCATGACACGTCTATGTCCGTGTGAAAATGGTAGGAGACGATATAAATGCCTGGGTTGCGCGCGC
>NC_046659.1:161833566-161835405 GCF_010883055.1 Belonocnema kinseyi
AACAAAATTATTTAATTTTAAAGTCAAAAAGAGTATCATCTACAAAAAGCCGAATCTTTAACCCAAAAATATGATTTTTCAACCAAAATTTTAATTGTCGACTAAATAGTTTAACTTTCTATCAAATTGTTGACTTTTAACGCCCAAAGATGCAATTTTAACAAATAATTTAATTTGAAGGCAAATAGTTGAATTCTCAAGTATAATTATGAATCCTTAATAAGAACAAATTAATTTTTTTTACTAAGTGCTTCAACTGTATGTGAAAGTTAAACTATTTGGTCGACAATTAAAATTTTGGTTGAAAAATCATATTTTTGGGGTAAAAATTCAGCTTTTTTGCAAATGATACTCTTTTTGACTTTAAAATTAAATAATTTTGTTGAAAATTCATATATTTTGTTGGAAATTGACCTTGCTTGGTAAAAATTTAATTTTTTTGGTTGAAAATGTATAATTTTTGGTCGAAAATGCAATTGTTTGGTTGAAATATGGACTGTACATCTTCTTGGGCTTAAAAGTCGATTATTTCACTAAAAGTTCAATTACTTTGTAAAAAAATACTGTTATTTTCAACAAGGTTTTATAATTATGGTTAACAATTTAACCATTTGGTTGAAAGTTTAACTCTTTGTTTGAAAATTCATATTTCTCGCTGAAAAAAATCAACTTTTTGTAGATAATTTGTTTTATTGACTTTAAAATTAAATAATTTGGTTGAAAATTCATGTATTTTGTTTGAAATTTGTATTTTTTTGTAGATCATTAATTTTCTTGTTCGAAAATTCATGTTATCGGTTGAGAATTTAACAACTTTATTGAAAATTTATTTTTTCGATGAAAAAATTTTTTTTATCTGAAAATGTAACTATTCTAGGATTGATTAAAAATTAATCGTTTTTATCTGGAAATTGAACTATTCAATTTTTGTTTGAAACTTTATCCAATACATTGTATTAGTTAAAACACCATTTATTTGATAGAAAATTGATTTAATTTGTTAAAAAGTAAACTTTTGGGTTGAAAATTGATATATTTTGTTAATTAAATTTTTTTCCTAACATTAAAAAAACTGCGAAATAAAAAAATTTTCTTAAAATCTTCCGGATTCTTCTTTTTTAATTTTTAAAATGTTTTCAAATACTCACTTAAAATTTATTTGTCAAAATAAAAAATCATTTTCAATGTTCTTAGCAATCACAACAATTTTTGTCATTCTTTTTAAATACTGTACAATTTTCAAAAAGCTTTTTTTTTTAAATCTGCAAAAGTCAAAATAGTGTTTCAAATTATTTGAAATAATTTCAAGTTTTCAATTAATTCTGAATCTTTTTTTAAATTAATATTGTAGCGTTTAAACTTAAAACTTAGCTCATTACAAATTTAACAATTCAAGGCTTTCTGATTCGAACCATTCTGTTCAAATTTGTATAGTTTTTAACAGTTCTTTGTAATGGATTGTTTTCAATGAACGGTCAAATATTGCTGATGATTAACGAAATTTCCTTTTTTAATTAAAAAATTTCAGTTTGTTCGGGTTAAAAATAAAAATTTTTTATACTGAAATAATATTTTAAGTCATAATCGAAAACAAGTAAATTAATTTTCTAACAAATAATTGGTGTTTTAACTAATAAAATTTACAGGATAAAGTTTAACCAAAAATGGAATAGTTCAATTTTCAGATAAAAGCTGTGATAAAAAATTGAATTGAACAAGGAAAAAAACGAATTTTCAAAAATTGTTAAATTTTCAAGGGAACAGGTGAATTTTTGACCAAGAAGATTAATGTTCTACAAAAAAAAAACGATTTTCAAACTTAACCAATATATACGATTA
>NC_046659.1:161835505-161838116 GCF_010883055.1 Belonocnema kinseyi
CTTAGTTTTCTTTCGGTTCTTGCATTTCTCAAAGTTTGAGACCGATATTTTATGCATAAAAAAGTTCGAACGTTCAAAAAGTGTCGAGGTTCAGAAAAAAAAAAAATAATTTTCAGTGAAGTTCCTACCGAAATGCAGTACCTAAACGTACTTTATTGTACTCTAATACATCTTCCAAAGTTTCAGCTCGATATTTTATTTACAAAAAAAGTTCTTAGGTTCAAAAAAACATTCAGTGAACTGAAAAACTGTGGTCGGTAATATAGGTATTTAGCTGTGTCACATGCCCTTAAGGGTATGTGACAAATTCAAATGCCTATATTACCAACTTCACTTTTTCCTGATACTGAATTTTCTTTGAACTTAAGACCTTTTTTTGTAAGTAAAATATCCGACTGAAACTTTAAAAAATGTATCAGAAGACCATAAACTACGTTTATACACTTCATTTGAGTAAGAATTTCAATAAAAATCGTTTTTAAAAAAATTTTAACTGGGCCCATTTTTTGACATACATTCTTTGTAACTTTGAATTTTTTCAACCTTAGAAATTTTTTTTATTTAAAATATCGGCTTGAACTTCGAGAAATGTAAGAGCCGAAAGCAAATTACGTATATGTACGTTTTTTTTTAAATCTCACAGATATTTTTAATATAAAAAAAGTTATTAGGTTAAAAAAATTTGAAGGTTACAAAGAATGTATGTCAAAAATGGTTCCAAGACGTAAGGTCGATAAAATAGATATTTGAGTGGGTCATTTTCCCTTACAGTAAAAAAATTATGATTGAACGCAAAAATTGATTAGACACATTTTTCTGCAATCGAAAAATTATATAATAATTATATAATAATTATATAATATTATATAGTAATTATTATATAATATTCTTATATTTATTCATGACGAGATCAGATGAGTATTGTGCTGACTAAATTTGTTACGAGCGACTATAGGCTCGCTCTTTCGTCACTAGATGGCAAGAGAAAATCGCGGGAAAAAGGAAATATACAAATTTGAAAGATACATAAAAAAATTAGGAATTAATAATAATTATCTCAAATCGCAGGAAATTAGGTCAGCAAAAGTTCTAGAATTTTTGCGTACGATTTACGACGCATAAGTTAAGAAATAATTATTGTATGTCAGTATTAATCATGTTTAGTCTTAGGATAAGGCGTAGTCCGGATGTTAGGTTTATACTAAGGTATCGAATAAAAGAAATCAAATGCTAGCGATCAAAGAACGAACCAAAAAAGATGTTATTTGGCGCCGAATATTTGCGTATGTTTAATTTAACTAGCGATAGCGGCTTCTTGGGCGACATTTTCATCTTGGGTTTCTCAGAATTGATATTGAGATGGTGAGTTCAAACACGGCACAACCATGGAGAACTAGAGAGGTTCGATTTGTGAATCATTAAAAAGAGTGGGAATGACGCCTGTCTATGTATGTTAATGATGTGCTATGATTGGGTGAAAGAGTGAAAAGATGCATGTGCGAGTGAAAAAGAGAAAAGAGTAGTGCGAGCGAAGAGGGAGTCTTAAAAAGATCGTGACACGGCGATTGAGAGAATGAGAACAGGAAAACTCTTGATTCCCTCGGAGTAGGTACTCGTCGACCTGACTCGGGGTTAATATCCTTTAAATCTTTTGCATTTTGTTAATCTGGACGTAGCCTAACTTGATTGAAAAATACATATATGACTTTTATTACTACAATTAAATGTTTCATCATTTATTTTTATCAAATTAAATATTTTCCCGGTTCCATATAAATGGTTCACAATCCATACTGAATCCACCAATCAGACAACGAGCCAGCAGAAGGTGGATTTCAGCTTGTTACAAATTGGCAATAGTGGCGGTTTCAAGCGTCAAACGCTAAAACTAACTCCACCAGTTAATTTGGCGCGTATTTTTCATTTAAAAACTGTTATAACCTCAAAATGGAAAAACATGAGATATGACATGCTGCTTCTGCAACGATGATATTGGTACTTCTGTAGGATCCTATATTGAATCCTATGTAGTTACTATACAGGAACCTATTCGAAAAAATCGTTTTACACAAAAAGTTTTGAAATTAGCCAATTTTTCACTTCGTATACACTTGAGTCAAAATAGGAGTATCGTCTCTAGGAGTATCTAACAAAGATATGTACATGATCCTAGTACTCGTATTTATGTAGTAAAATGAGGCAACTTAATTTTGAGCTTAAGACCTGGTTCTAACGTCATTATAACTTGAAAACAAATATTTTTCACCATAATGTATTTGTATCTTATTTTTTATTTTTTAAAAGCTAATTAATTAGATTATAAATTGTTACATTGACAAAGATCTATTTTATTGTTTGACTGGACAGCTTTTCAGAAGTAAAATCTAATATCGCAATGCACTTATAGTGTTAAATCATTTTTTCCAAGTTTAGAAGAAAATAATCTACTGTTCCCTCCAATTGGTATTATTGTTTGACCTTCGGCGTGCAAAAATCTTGGATAGTGGATCAGTGATCCCAGATCTGAAACGAGACGTGGTCTAATACCATGACACGTCTATGTCCGTGTGAAAATGGTAGGAGACGATATAAATGCCTGGGTTGCGCGCGC
>NC_046659.1:161838216-161859270 GCF_010883055.1 Belonocnema kinseyi
CCGGCTGATGCCGTTGGAATTGATTGTTGAAATTTTTTTTTTACATCTTTTATTATTGAGCTTTGTACTTTAATATAGTTTTCTTTCGGTTTTTGCATTTCTCAAAGTTTGAGACCGATCTTTTATGTATAAAAGAAGTTCGAACGTTCAAAAAATGTCGAGGTTCAGAAAAAAGATGAAATAATTTTCTGTAAAGTTCCTACCAAAAGGCAGTACCTAAACGTACTTTGTTGTACTCTAATACATTTTCCAAAGTTTCAGCTCAATATTTTATTTACAAAAAAAGTTCTTAGGTTCAGAAAAATATTCAGTGAGCTGATAAAGTGAGGTCGATAATATAGGTAATTGGCTGTGTCACATGCCCTTAATAGAAATTTAGATTATAACTGTTTTTAATTACAAATAATACATTTTTCACTTCTCTGATGTTTAAGTGATTTATTTTTGAGAATTATAATCAGAATATATTCAATTTTTAAAGTTTAGAAATTGTGCTCTTTTGACGTTTAAACTGAAATCATTTAGTTCAAGATTCTTGAATTTAAAATTAAATTGTTCAACTTTAAACGGTTTGGATTAGAAATGATACAATTTCAACTTCTTCCGAACGAAATTGTCCAAATTAATAACTTTTAGTTAGAAGGTTTTGAATCTTTTTATTTAAAAGTATTTTGAGTTTAAAATTGTCCAATATTAAACGCTTTTATTTAGAAATAATAAAAGTTCAATTTCTTTTCCTTCTATTTAAAATAATTTCCTTGTTTTAAGACATTAACTATCTGAAATATTTTGAATTAGAAAATTTTAAATTTAAAACAATTTCATATATTTTTCTTAAATTTCGATTCTTCAAATAGAGTTAATTTCTGCGTTATTATTGGGTTTGTTTCCATGTGTCTCCCTGGCCATAAGCCTAATAATGACATAGATATGTAATCGACACAAAAAATTATTCCGTATCAAAAATTTTATCCCAATGAAATGGTACCCTCTCTCTGCCCTCTTTCATCCCATGAATCCAATAGGATTTTTAGTATTTTAGTATATATATATATATATATATGATTTAAAATAAAAATGAGCAGTCTAAATTTTCCTCTTGAACGAAAGATCGTTTTTTGTTTGTCTCATTATAAAGTGTACTTGCTAAAATTTTTTTTTAATCAAAATTTTAGAAAATTAATTGTTTTTAGTATTTTTGCAGGTCTACAAAAAATAATCTTTGCTTACTACCATTATTATTAACATTTGTGTTCTGGTTATTGGCAATTTTATTGATAAATATCAATTACGCTAATTCGATGGACGTAAGGCCAAAAATGTATAGATATTGTTGGACTAAAGACAGATTGATAGCCTCAGAAGAAATTGATGAATACTTATTGGTGGATGGTGAATTGAATTCGACAATTTTATTGGAATGTCATTTCTGGTAATAAATGAGCTCCAGGCTCTAAATAATAATGATTATACTAAAGCGTTCATATCAGGATGATTGAATAAAAAATAAAATTATTTATCAAGTTTTTATTTATATATAGCAAGAAGAAATACAATTATCAACCAAAAATATGGTATTATCAAGATCGTTATCAATATTTACCTGAAAAAGAAGTAGATTTAGGAATGGATAATAATATTTCATTCAGCAAAATTCATGTGACACCAAAATTTTCTCTTGTAATTAAAAACTTGAACCTAGAAGACGCGGGAATTTATCGATGCCGTGGAAAAGAAGGCCTGAATTCTGAAAATAAATTTAATTACAGACTAGAACGTACTACTGAAACCGCAAATATCTATATTTTTCATTTCAATATGTTTTTAAAATTATAATCGCGCATATTTGTTTAATAATTAGGTATTTAGTTAAACAAATTGATATTTTCTAGCTGTTTTCAATAAAATGATTGAAATAACCGAGGAAAGAGGAAATTTATCAGATTGGCAAACTTATCATGACACCCAGTTAGCTCCTGTTACGATGCGCTTTGCTGTTGGTGATTTTTTTCTATTTGTTGACTATATTAACCCTGGCGGACCAAAGAAAATAAAAGCAGCTTCTATAAAGTACCCGTAAAGACCCCATTGGGTCCCCATTCGCTTCCTTTTTAAAAAACTAAAAAAAAACAGCAAGATCAACTTTTAAATAGTTGAAATTCGGATTCCACGTTAAAATTTCCATTAGAAACTCATGGAGTAATCGCAATACTTTTTCTTACAGCATTAAAAACTTTAAATAATGAAATACTTGTCATTTACATGGGCCGAAGGCGGCTTCAGCTGCATCTTCTTTTAGTAGCAGTTACTAAGCGTTTTGTCGGTAACTTTAAGAATATTGTCTGGATGCTAGCGCCACGCAGTGGAAACCTCAAATAACAACGCTGCGATGCAAGTGAGATAATTTTATTTTTAAACTTCGCGCGCAACATATTACTTGAGCTATTATGAACGCGCTTGAAAACACCTTCAGCAGAAGTTAATGACGTTTAAACAAACTTTTAACGCTGCGAAAAAAAGTTTTGCGATTACTCCGTAAGTTTCTAATGCAAATTTCAACGTAGAATCCGAACTTCAACAATTTAAAAGTTGATCTTGCTGCTTTTTTGAGTTTTTTAAAGAAAGAACCAAAGGGGGACTCAGTGCCCTGGCGAAACGAAAGGAGCCTTTACAAAGTACCCGTAAAGACCCCATTGTGTCCCCATTAGGTTCCTTCTTAAAACAATAAAAATAAACAGTAAGCTCGACTTTTAAATTGTTAAAATTCGGATTCTACGTTAAAATTTCCATTAGAAACTCACGGAGTAATCGCAATACTTTTTCTTGTAGTGTTAAAAATTTTGAAAAATGTCATTAATTTCTACTGAAGGTGACTTCAAGCGCGTCCATAATAGCTCAAGTAATATGTTGCGCGCGAAGTTTAAAAATAAAATTATCTCACTTGCATCGCAGCGTTGTTATTTGAGGTTTCCACTGCGTGGCGCTAGCATCCAGACAAAATTCTTAAAGTTACCGACGGAACGCTTATTGACTGCTACTAAAAGAAGATGCACTTGAAGCCGCCTTCGGCCCATGTAAACGACAGGTATTTCATTAAAGTTTTTAATGCTGCAAGAAAAAGTATTGCGATTACTCCACGAGTTTCTAATAGAAATTTTAACGTCGAATCCGAATTTCAACAATTTAAAAGTTGGTTTTGCCGTTTTTTTTTTGAGTTTTTCAAAAAGGATCTGAATGGGGTCCTTACGGGTACTTTGTAGAGGCTCCATTCGGTTCCTTCGATCCGCCAGGGTGGGGTCTTTAGGGTACTTTGTAGAGGCTCCTCTCGGTTCCTTCGGTCCGCCAGGAATTGTGAAGGTAAGATTTATCGAGAAATTAAAAAAAATAGATGTCGAGAATATTGGAAATGGCTTTAATTAGGGAAGCTGGAATTGCACTAGAATTAATATCAGAGTGGGGTCCATGGAGTCCTTGTCGCGAAAGATGCAAATTTGGAAAAGGCTTTAGAACTAGACGAGGATTTTGCAGAATAAAAATAAATATAAACAAAGTAAAGTATAGATAAATCTCAACTTCGCATGCATTACTCATTAGAATTTTTGTATTTCAAATTTTGTCTAATTAAAACAGTTTTATTACAATTTAGTCGAATAAACATATCACTTCTTTTATGCACAGACTGCATCTACTGGAAAAGTGGATAATTCGAGTATTGTAAATTTCTTCCTCAAATTTCCATTGCTACCTTGCAGGTTTTCGATTTTTATATAAATAATATCTATTTTTTAAAGTATATATATATATTTTTTTAATAACATATTTGATGAAATAATTTACTAGAATAATGATCCTACACTAGAGCCATCATCCTGGAAAACTATACTGAAATTATTAATGCTACAAGGTATTTGCCAGAATTTATTTTGGAAGAGAAATGCAACGGATGCAAAAAAGTAAAAAAGGCCAAAGGACATAAATTTAAATACAAAAGAAAATATGTTTTGGCTAAAGGAGCTCATCTTACTATATCATGCCCTGAGTATAACATGTAAGCCAAAATAAAATTCGATTTTCATAAAAATTATATTGCAATTTTTTAAATCACTAACTTTGAAGTTTATTAGGTCGAGCTTAGAAACTGAAGTGGTATGGAGAAAAAATGCTCTTCTTTTGGAAAAAGGAAAAGGTCGATCATTTCGGAAAAAAGATCCCGAACCGAGAGTTTTGGTTGATACTTTTTCTACCCTTAATCTTATCGGTAAGTGCAATTTTATACATCCCATCCAGTACCAACTTACACATATATAATCACAAACTAATAAATTATTTATTAATGTAAACGATAAATACACATCCTCGAAATAATGTTGGAAAATTTATAGACGTTTCAGAATACGAACAGGGAAATTATACTTGCTATGTTAACAATGTGCGAATGATGCAAGTAAAAATTGTTGTGTACCCCAAATTACGATTTTTTACTCAAGGTAAAATGTTATTTGGGATTAAAATTTAGAAAAAATATGTATAATTATATATATTTAGAGAAATAAAATAAAATTAAAAAAATGGAATTTCGTAGAATGGATTTGGTATCGTCGGTATTATTACCTAATAAAAATAAAAGTTTCTAAATTGTCGAGGCGGGAAAATCATGAAATTTAAATCTTTTTGCAGCTTTTCTGCGTCACTTGGGATATTTGGGGATCATTCTACTCATTGCATCATTTTTTTATTGCGGTGGCTTAGTTGTTGTTTTTCGACAAAGAGACAAATTCAAAATTACAGATTATAAGGAAATAGCTACTTACAACAATGACTAGGCAAGATGATCAAGGAGGAAAAGGATTCCAAAAAACGCATTATTTTCAACTCGATACAATGAATGTCTACATAATATTATTTGATCTACAGTTTATGAATGTTGTGAAGTGAATGGTATTTTCATAAGAACAATAATTGTTGAATAAATGATGCTAAATGAATAACTATAATTATAGCACTAGTATTTTATCTTAATCTATACACTGTAAAAGAAAACTTTCGCATTTACAAAATAAAAATGCAGAATCTGATGAAAAATCATGATGATGATGATGATGATGATGATGATGATGATGAGAGGGTTCAGGAATTTCGTAATTTTTGAAGGAGTTCAATAATGTTGTGTGTCACAGTTGGTTAAATACGAGACTATATTTATATATGTTTATGGGCAAGAGACCTTCTGATTAAGTGAGGTAAGGTTCTTGCTTCTTGGCAAAGCGGTGGAAAGAAGTGAAAGGAGGCCCTCGACGGTTCGTCGTCCGGTTCTTTTCAGTTCCTCCAACAACGCGATCCAAAATGGCTGTGCTTTGAGATCATCTGTATGGATAAAAATATTGTTTTGTTTTGACAGTGGACATTTTTTATTGCCGAAAATCCAACCATGAATTCAACGAACTTTTCCCTTTCATTAACTTTGCTGTGTCTGGCTCTTGAAATTCCTCTTGGAGTGAATGGTAAGTAATGTACGTGTACACTGAAAGCGTTCACTTTCTTCTATGGTAAAGTGGGCCGCCTACTTCACATTTGATATATCTGTACACAAAATCATCCTGACATACAAATTAGATTTTTGTCAATAGGCGTCTTCGCTATATATACCTACTAGAACTTGTAGTATTTTTTCAACTATTGTTAGAATTAATTTGACTAGTTTACATATATTTATCTACTGTGGATTTATAATCTACAGAATGGTGAAGAAGAGTATTTTGTTTTCCATTTATGTTTTGTATTTTATTTCCTCACTGCTATATTTGATAATAATTTAAAAAAATTTTAACACTTTAAAGACATCTTACATTTTTAGAATACATAGTATTATAGGTATTGACACTACATTTCATATTTTTATTTAATTTTGATGAAGGCGTTTCCTTAATATTATATTTGAGAATAATTTGAAATTAAAATGTATATAGTAGGGAAGAACATCCTCCAGCAGTAGTTATTGAACCTACAGTAGTTAATCATTAATTAAAAGCTCAAATATACATGCATGATGAGCGTCCAAATACTATATTTAGGAATAATTTTTAAAATTATTCCAATTTTGAGGGCGAATTTGGAATTTCTATAATGAAATTATGCGTGTTAAAAAGTACCCATAAAAAAGCCGAATTAGAAGCGGAATTTTGTCATAATTACTAATTTAGTTGTACTCATTATATTAAATTTAGGTTTCCTGCGAAGGTGTTTTGTGTGTAGATCAAGAGGCGAATTAGGTTCCTGTAAGGACGGATTTAATTTCAATGCGACACTGCTCGGAAACGAAAAAGGAGTGACTGCAGATCCATGTGCGTCAGGATGGTGTGCTAAAATTATTCAGGGTCGCAGCATCAATAATGGTACGTACATACATAATATTAATATAAATAAAAAAAATTTAGTAGAAGTAAATTCAAATTAAGGGACAACTGAAAAATCACGAAAAAAAACATTCCAGGCACTGGAATTTTTGTAAAATTTATAATATTCTTTATTTTTCTTTATACCATTAAGCCTCACTTCACTCATCCTAATCGGATTCCTATAAACTACATATTCATCTGCTAAATATCTTCAAGGGAATTTTTTTGGAGTTAAACTATCCATTGTAGACAAAACACTGAGGTTTTTAACAAATGTAAAAGACCTCCAAGATAAATATTCCAACTTTCCCGAGCTGCAAAATGTATTGTATATATGGAACCCATTTCAAACTCATCCAAAGTATTTTAACAACTGCCGGGATCCCCGTTTCCAGGTCAAATTTAATAAGTTCTCAATGTAACTTCGCAACCCCTACGTGTAGAACCCCCTTTCCAGCTTTTTCCAGCACAAAAAACCCATTTTCAGTTTCAAAGTACTCAAATAAGTTCCGGGTACATGTGCTGGCCCGTTTCCAGTTTCAAAGTACTTTAGTAAATTCCGGGATTGCTTTTTCCAGCTCCAATGTACTTTAATAACATCCCAATGCAGATAGAACCACTAGAACTTTATTTCCAACTTTTGCCAGCCCAAAAAACCCGTTTTCAGTTTCAAAGTACTTTAATAAGTCCCGGGTACATCTGCTGACCCGTTTCCAGCTTCAAAGTACTTTAATAAGTTCTGGGATTTCCTTTTCCAGCTCGAATGTATTTTAATAACTTCCGAATGTAGATAGAACCGCTAAAACTTTATTTCGAACTTTTGTCAGCCCAAAAACCATTTCAAAGTGTTCGGGCACCTGTTTCTGGATCCAAAAATGCCTTTTCTCACCAAATTCGCCTTATTTCGCAACACGCATCCATTATTATATTTTTGCATTTCTAAATGAAACTTTTAAATGTTCTCTACGTGTCCAAAAATATTTATCAAAATCTCAAACAAAATTTTCGATATACTTACGAAAAACGGTTCCAAGGTGAAACAAAAAGAAAATCAAGAAATCAATTCATATTTTTCAGTATAACTCGAAAATGACACATTCAATTTGAACTAAAATTGGTGAATATCTGTGAAGTTTATTGTATTAATTTAAACAAATGAAATCCTTTTAAATTTTTGTGTAGTCCTTTGAATGGTTTGAAATGTTTATAAATTTTTTTAAATCTATTCAAGTTAGTAAAATCTATGTAAGTTCTTTCCATATGTGTGAAACTTTTAGAATCTTTAAAAAATGTGCAAAATCTTTGAAATCTTTAAAAGATTTGTTAATTTTTTTTAATAGCTTAAAATGTTGATCAATTCTTTGAAATATTCGTACAATAATCGTCTGAAATTTTTGGATTTTGTTTCATATCAGTAGAATATTTGAAATTTCTTCAAATCTTGTAAACAATGTTGCAATCGTTTAAAATATATTTCAATTGCATATACAAGAATCCTTTAAATATTTCGATTTCTTTCAGAATTTCTTGAAATATTTCAAAGTATGTAAAATCTATATCTATACCTGGAAATAAAAAAAAAGTCTAGGATCTCTGTAAATAATTTTTTTTAGCATAGAAAAACTTAAATTTGCAAAATTTTAAAAATTGAGACCCGAAAAGAAAATTGTCAGTGCTAAAGAGTTTCCGAATTGTATAAATTTTTATACACATGCATTATATATTCAAATAAAGATACATGAATGTCGCAAGCGTAAATTAGGATGTTGCATGAAATGAGATAAACATATTTTCAGAAACTTGAAGAAGTGAATAAAATTATGGAGAAAAGAACATTTTTTTTAGGTTTTTAATACTTCATTTTTTTTTAATTTACGTCTATTTAGTCACATTTGAACAGATGTGACATCACTAAGGTATACAACTGAGCACCAATGAGACCATTTTACTTTTCGAAATATTGACCAATGAATTTTGAAATAAGCGAATTCCCTAAAGAAGGTAGATTAGTAGCTAAGAAGTGTTTTGGAGCTGTATATGATTCTAGGGAGGATAAAGATTCGAATAAAATTTGTATTTCATTACGACAAAACATACAAACACGTCGGCAATGGGCAGAAGACCTTTGCGCAGACTATTTCAATTCTTTTCTTCGTATTTATTATTCATTATTATTTATTAATAATACATGAAAGCCATTTAGAGACATTTAAACTTTTAAATTTATGTTTCGAAACCATTTTTACTTTATTTTATATTTTTCATCAATTAGATAGTTCGAATTGTCCCGCGAAGAATTACGCCACAAAGATATAGCCAATCTATGCTTTTGGCGGAAAATGCCGCGAGCGGGAGTAATATTCAAACTTTATAAAGAAAAAAAAACATGTTTCTTATTCAATAAAAAATTGTTCCTTGTTGGAATAAAATAATGAGTTACTAAAGAATCCAAATATCTTTTTATCTCATTTGATGCAATATTCCCATTATAAAATCGACTGTGTGATGATCATATGAGATTATGATTCTTATCACTGACTGATTTATTATTCACTTATAATACATGAAAATTCCATACAATTTAAAAAATATATGGTAGTATCAAAGTGACTCAAGTAGGTACGCACATTGGATTTTATAAATATCCCGACAAATATATTTTATTTATGAACCGTAGAAATCAGACCCCACAAAATTTGGAAATTCTACTTTGGAAAATCAAAAATTAAATTACTGTTAAATTCTATAAACCCTAAATTTCTTGAAAATATACCTATATTTTTACCTTTCTATTTCATTCATACTCTATTCTTATAATAGGTAAAATAAATGTAATCGGTTCCTGCACATTTTTCTCAATTATTCAATACAAGTGCATAAAAAATAGGCGCCATAACAAGAGAAAGCTTTCAGAATTGAAATAGTGTGCTTGCCATTAAAAAAAACGCCTGATTGTTATGTAACCGTGTTGTTTGTAAACACTCGCACAAATTCCTCCAACCGTTTTTTCCCGTCCCGTCCGTATTAAGGCGGAAGGAAATATCCGAATTATCCATTAGCTTTCAGTTATATTGAAGCACACATTCGAAAAACTTATAATTATTACTTACTTTTCAATCAAACATTCGCGCCACAACATTTTTGGAGCACTCTTGACACGAAAAAGACTACGCAGCCTGTCAAGTCCCGAACTAACAAACCGAGAGTAATGTTGTGCTCAAACGGCCACAGATGGCGACACGCGTGACTATATAGCGTTTAAAGAACACGATTGCGTAATGAAATTACTATAAACCTTTTTTACTCTTCCAAAATGGAACACTTACCTTAAAATGAAATAAAAGTTGATGCGAAATAAAATTTAAAATGATTAACTGTTGTTTGAATGATTTTAGAACACGACGCGGCAACGGAACGAACGTGTCTGCAAAGAGGTCCAGATGATGGAGAAGAGAGATGTGCGCACACAACGATGGATTACAAAAAAGTTTTTATATGTTTTTGCAAAGGGGATCTTTGCAATGGTGCAAGCTTAAAAATTCCAAGCCTACTAGTTTTCACGATAACAACTTTAGTAACAGTGCAACAGCTCTTTGTATGACGTATGTCATAGAAATACAGTAATTACGAAAGAAAATACGTACGCAAGACACAAATTACATGTCTCGTCTCTAAAAAAGATTTCAAAAGACAACACGTCATGGAGCAATTTCAAATATATGTTTTAAACACTTTTCGATAGACCTAAATATAGGTCACTTTAATATTTCAAATAATTATTTCACTTTTCAGTCCAAGTTTTAATTGAAAGCATTTTACTTTTTATCGTTTAAAGTTTCATTGCGTTATCGCGCATTTAAAAAGTGCGCGAATCTATTATTTTGTATGTTAGACTTTGGTATGCTGCATGAAAGAATGGATGTTTGCATGAGTTTTATACGTTTATATAAATAAATATTGATAAGACTTTAGACTTTATTCAGTATTTTATTTGTCAACATATGATAAAATCAGGTATTTATAACAGGCTCAATATATGAGTATTTAAAAAATACAAGGTAGAAAAATTTCACATCTTTCTTTCGCAATTTTCACACAAAATACTGATATACCTATTAAAAATATTGTTAAAATGTAGTCAACTACTTTAGCGACTTTTGAAAATTTCAGTCTTTACCGGCATTCCGCAGTCGACTCTCGAACGCTTATAATCTAAAAAATCTCCAGAAGCTAAACAGTTTCTTTTTACTTCATTTAAGGTTTCACTCAACCTTAAAAATTAATGATAATGATAAGTATACATCATATGACTACAAACTTGAAGTCTGTCTCGTTTTTAAAACTATGGCAGTGCCGTCAATTAGTTAACTGAATAAATGCAACAACAATAAGAAGATGAAGTTTGACTAGAAAATTCTAGACAGACCCCGGAGCTTTTTCAAGCTTTTCCTTTTTTGTAGTGGCCTCTTTATTAGCCGCCAATCGCTTCCTTTTCTCCACTTTCTTGTGTTTGATACTTCGCAGGTGAACCTTCCATTGTAACTCGCCGATGAAAATTCTCTCGCAAATCTAAAAAACAGGAGGACATGTAGAGAAAATAAAAGAAATTGGGATAAAATCAAATGAAAATGATAGTGATAGTGATATGACAAGAGTAATTTTAGAAGATATGCAACTGAGGAAAACTGACTTGGCAAAAGTGACTTTCTTCGTTACTACTGTCTGCCACTTTCCGGTTCTTGACTTGCTCGTTCAATGGCATGTGCTGTTTGGGCTTCTCGCCCTTAAGTAAAGATGAAACGATTTCTATCGCCGGCTCTAGTACATCACTTTTCCATTTGTCGATGTGTGTACAATTCAAAGAGTACACGGAAGGCACCTGTCAAATGATTCATTAATTATTATCTACTGGCTGTGTGTGTGTGTATATATATATAGAAGTAAACAAGATACGCCATACAAAGTTCGCACAATCTGCTCTCTGATATCTACTTACTTACATATTACAGAGTAATTAAATTGACCAATTTTTATTGAAAAAATTTCCTGTTCCCCGTACTCTTTGCAAAGCCTGTTTCTCAACTGTACAAATTTTCCGCAAAATGTTGTCTTTTAATATTCTCAGGAAACATTGCTTGGGAGAGTACATTCATGCATTGCATCAAATATGCAGGAAAAATGGAAAAATTGCAGCAACAGTTCCATCTGATTGCTCTCAGAAAAGAGAAGAAAAGTTGCCGCCTCCCACAAAAAATGATTAAATGTACTAAATGACTGTTACAAACTTGTCTATCAGTACGACGTATCATTCGGTTCATTATCCACTTTTTTTGTTTCCTTGCGTATCTTCTCGTAACTAATTTCAACTCTGCTATGCTCTCTTGTAGCATCTTCTGACCCTGAAATTATCACAATTTTCAAATTTAAACTGAAAAAACATGAATTATTGATAATTGTTCATTTAGTACCATTATCTTTTTTAAATTCTCTCATTAATTTTTTATGCATGTGATTATAATATAATAATAATAATAATAATATAATTAAAACGGTACATTGGACATATAATAAAAAGCTAGCATATATCACACATATTTAACATATCTGGAGATAATCCACTGCAGCTGTGTTCGGGTAAATGTAAAAAAAATGAGTGCGAATTCGCACCAGTGTACAGTTAAAGGGCTAAAAAATAAATTCCCGCTTTTTTGTAGAATTTATAATGTTAATGACACTGTTAATACCAATAGTAATATCCGATTGATTGTTATTTCCAGGCGGAAATATTATGTATAGTTTATACATAGCATCAAGTTTTATATATAATATTCATTTGTTTTATACATTTTTTGTGTAAAACAAATGAATATTACATATAATGCTTCACACTATATATAAACTATATATAATTTTTCCACCTGGGTTCAAGTATCAGATAAAAGTTTAAGAAATAATTATTGGTAGTTAATTGCATTAAAAGAACAAAGTTTAAATTTACAGGAAGTCTCTATTACTGCAAACTATAAGTATGTATGCATAACTGTAACTGTAAGTCTGTAAAAATCCAAACGATGCATTTGTCAATGAGGTTTGTTAAAAAAAAGGTTGACACTTTTAAGGTTAAAAATTATTCATTACTAAGGAATTCCTCGTAAATTCCAGAAGAAACAAAGGAAACTCTTAGTTTACAAATGCAAATACAAACAGCAAACTATAGCAATTATTAATATTATTTAACCCTCAAACGGAACACTCCAAACCGGCCTACGTAAACGGTACACTGGTGCGAATTAGTTTGTTTGCAACGTTAATATTAAATATTTAATATATTGAACATATAATGAACAAGTAGCATATATCACACATATTTAACACATATATTTAATATATGTGGGGATAATCCACTGTAGCTGTGTTTGCGTAAATGCCAACAAAATGAAAAAACTTCCGGTGCAAATTCGCACCAGTGCACCGTTTGAGAGTTAAAAAATCATCAATCCTTATCGATGAATATCAAGGAGTCAATGCTAAATAATTGACTATTACATTTTAGGTGGAAAGTAGAATTTTTTGTTTAAATATTATGTGCATAAAATAATCAAGATTTATTTAAACCAATTATTATTATCAATGATAATATTTTATTTTCATTGAAATGTGCTAGGAGAAAGAATTTGTTTATAAACAAAGTTATTCTATACTTTGATAAAATCAGTATAAAAACTGTCTTTGTCTGCCATGCTACTAGAAAACTTTATTGGATAATTGCTTCACACATTCTAGAAATCTTGGAATGAATGCAAGAATCTCATAAAAGAAACTTCTTCAAATGTAAAAAGAACCGTTTCCATTTATGTTATTAAATAAAAAAAATAATTACATTTTTTCTTCAAAAATTAGTCCCTATTGTACCTTTTCGCTGCTCCGTTCGTCTTCGGGTAGTATCAAGTAGTTGTGAAACTCCTTGAAGCCGATGCTCTGAAAAATTCCTTTTGTGTAATCTGGTGCTCTGAAAGACACGACAGAGAAATTAGCAAACTAAAAAATGTTCATTTTTACTGGCAAAGCAGGCAATTTAACACAATTATGAATCACTCAATATTGATAGATTTTAATAAAGATTCGAAATGAACCTTAAAGGACGGATCGAGGTTACCGCATAGATAATTCAACGTGACTGACTTAATTAGTGAAAAAACTGATTACATAATTTAAAATGAATGATTTTATCAGCGAGAATTACAGATTTAGCTAATGATTTATCTAATCTGTAATATTTATTTAATCAGAGAGTGAGATTGACTATTTTGAAAAGTCAGTTTTAACTTCATTCTCAGTCGACGAATCAGTCACTTTTGACTAATTAAAATTCACAATATAACTAAATAAATAATACTGAAATGACGGTGCAGAATTGAATAAACTTGAAATGATTATTTTGTGCGTTTGTACATTGTGTGACTGATAATTTTCGTGTGTGTTAAGGCTGATAAGAAAACTTTTTTATTTTGCTTTACTAAATTTTTTACTTTTAAAACTGTTGCTAAGGAGCCTGATTGCATAATTAGAGAAGATATTTGCAATTCTAACAAAAAATAATCTTCAAGTGGTCCTCCAGAAGCGATAAAACTTGTCGATTTGCAACTGTACTTTATGAAATTAAATGCGAAAAATGAGAGTGTCAATGAACTTTCTAAACAGATACCAAATTCGAATCTAGATCATCAGATATTTTATCACATTTAACAAAACTTCATAATTAAACAGTTAAAAATTTTTCCCGTAAAATAATTTTTTAATAGCTCTTGATTCTTATATATATTTGAAGTCAATTCAAATAACAAGCGAAGCGTATACAAATAAAAAATCATTTGTTTTTGCACAATTCTGTTACAAATTCTAGAAATGATCAAATAAACAATTTACATACTCTTTTCACGAAAAAATTTTTTTTTCCATGCATCAAAGTAGCTAGCTTTTCAGGCGAATTCAACTCTCGAAAATTGTTAACATCTATCGAAAGTTTCGCAGACTTCTTAAAATCTAAAAAATTAGTAAGACGCAACGTTCATCTTTGTTATAAATGATAAACTTTAACAAATATAAAATCTTTATTCTTTTTTCGCGGAAAAAATATTTTCCATTTTATAAGTACCGTAAGTGCTGATAAAACTTATTATGCAATCTTATGCAATTTCGTGCAATCCCATACAATCCCTCCTTGCAAGGAAATATTATTAGAAATTCATTACAGGTCTATAATGATTTTCCTACAATCATTTTTTTATAATTTTTTTCATTACTTTATAAAAAACATCATAGGGAGTCATTGTAAGATAAATATGTTAAAATATTGAAAGAATTGGTGCGAAAAATAGAGAAACCACAAGTTCAACTAAATTTATATTGAAGGGATTTCAAGAGAACTTTGAAAAATAAATTACATTTCAAGGAAGTTCTAGAGAGCTTTGATGAATAACTTAAATTTTATTTAAATAATCAAGGGATTCTCGAATAACTTATTCATTTTTGAACGAATCTTCAGAATTTGCAAAGGAAAGTTTTCAAGGGATTATCCAAGATTCCAAAAGATTTCAAGCGACTTCAAACGAATTTTATATGGTTTCCAAGAAATTCAAAAGATTTTAAAATAAATTTGTTAAATAAGTGGAAGGAAATGAAATATTAGGGAATTTCTAGCGATTCCACAGATTTATAGTCAGCCATATCAAAGTTTTCAGAGTTTTTAACGCTTTTTGGAAAATAAATTAAACTAAATTCTAACCGGTTTAAAAGATTTATAGGGATCTTAAATGTTTTTTAGAGAACTTTAATTTAAAGTTTAATTTGATTTATATTCAAGGAGTTTCAAATGATTTCTAGACATCTAAATTGTAAAGAATGAAATTTCAAACGATTCCTAGTGATTTTGAAGATCTCAAGGGATTTTAAGGTACTTCAAAACATGAATTTGAACAATGTCAATGGGCATGAAGCATTAAAAAGATTTTAAAGGATCATAAAAGAAGTATGAAAATGTATTTTTTTTTATAAAACTTTATAAGAATAAAATTAGAGCATAAACCAATATTTTGCATGATTTGTATGCTCAAGTTGTCATTAAAGTTGATTAGAAATAATTTTCTTAACAATGCCGTTTTGATGTTGTAATTTTTTAAATTTATAATATAATTCATCACGGGGCTTTAAAAAATTTGTGCTGGTCGTGTGGAATGCATTCATCCAAAAATAAAATTAGCGATTTCGCTATATCAGATGACGATAAATAATTTATAAAGTCGACAGTATTATGAAATTAATCTTCTTCTATCGATAAGAAAACGAGGAAGAATGCAAAATGTACTTGACCCAATTTTCTTTTTATCAAGTGACGCATCCGAGATTTTCTATAAAGATCATTTACCGCAATTGGATTAATAAAGTAGATAAAAATATTAAATCACAATGTATAAATTGAAATAAGTGACCAACGACAATATATTTTAAAATTCAGTTATTCTAAGCGAATAATGTCAAAATTAAAATTCTTAAAAGATTTACATTTTACTATATGTTTATTTATAAATTTCACTTGATGAAGATCATGCAGGACTTGCTCAAATGCTTATGAATATTCTTGAGAGTTCTTTCAATGGAGGCCAACAAAATTTTAAGTTCCATTTGTCCATAGAACCCTTTTTTTATTTAAATATTTTACAACGAATGTTTTGAAATATCATCAATTTTATAAATGAGTGATTTTTACATTCTCATAATTTATGATTGAGAAAGTACACATTAGAATTGTCTGAAATTGGATACCATACAATTTTTAACGGATCTCCACGTTTCGAGACCCCCCAAATCCGAAAATCAAGTTTTACGATGGCTCCTGTCTGTCTGTCCATCCGCAAACACGATAACTCTGGAAAAAATGAACGAATCAAATCGATCTTTGCCACACTTTTTTTAGACCCTAGAAGAAAGTACGAGTTCGTTAACCAGCAATTCTGGATGAAAATTCAAAATGTGATCGCATTTTAAAAATTGTTGGCACCACTTTTTCTCTGGATTTAAAAATTTTATGTATTTGAAAAATGTAATAATTTGAATTGATTGGTTTAAAATCAACCACAAGTTTTTTTTCTGTAAACGAAAGTTCATGAAATCTTCATCTTGAGGCAAAGAACGATTAATAAATGATATTATAGGATATAGTTGAGATAATCGTATCACTTGTTAAAGCGATACGAAAAATACGTTTTTCATATCAATTATAAATATACTTCGTAAACTAAAATATTGCCATTTAAAGTTGGAAAGACTAATACATATGTTTTCGATAGTAAATTGAAGTTAATGAACTATAATTTAATAAACAAATACATAATTTATCCATTTTTCAGCAAATAAGTTCCTTTCTTCAGCAAAATCAACTATGAATCTCTCCCAAATTGGTCTTCTGATATTTTATGGATTTAAAAGAACAAATTTAAAAAAAGCATACTTCAGCCATTTTTAATATACAGATTTCAATTTTTCAGCAGAATATTGTCTTGTTAATAACTCTCTGAATTAAAATCTGATAATTTTTTTATTAATTTCAATCATTGACTACGTTCCATCTATGAATGAGTTATTTCTACTTATGAGTCAATGAGTATCAATGATTCAACAGTTGAAAATAAATCAATTCAAGGAAAAATAAATCGGTTGATTTCTAATAATGAATCAGTTTTTCAGTCGGAATTACAATAGCTAGAATTGAGTCGCTGATTGAAATGGTTGAAAATGATAACTACTTTCGAATAAAGGCAGCAGTTGGTGGACATAAAGACCATTTTATTAATAGGCGACCCGCACAGAGCATTGCAAATATTTATGCACAAGATTGAATTTAAAGCATTCCGGAAATTGAGTTGTCTCTACAGAGGGGCAAAGGTACATGATAATCGTTATTATAATGTCAGTAGAGTAACTTTAATATTCCAACGCACGACACCACATCCGGTTCAAGCCAACGGCTCGAGACACTCAGAAAAAAAATGTTTCTCTTACTTCAATTCGAAAAAAAACGTCTCTTTGACTATTTTAAACACGAATTCTGCTTTAAATAGGAAACCCATTTCTTTGAACCAAAGAAGTTTACTTGAATCAAAAGAAATTTCTTTGACACAAAGAAACTTTTCTTTGATTGAGACGAGTCGAAATAAAGGATAATAACAAAATTTCAGACTTTGAAATTCGAAATTCGATTTTTCATGTAGTTGCAAAAGAAATGTTATAAATAATCTTCCATTTAAATCGCAAAAGTTCGTGAATTTGCGATTGCATAAATATTATATTAAAGTAACATCAGCCCTTTTTTAATTTTGTTTTCATCCAAATTGTATTAAATAATTCGAAATAAAATGCAACGTTTTCGTAAAGATAAAAGATGCTGAATTAAAACCAGGAAATTATAATTGAAAAATTTGTTACTGAGAAAAAAATTTAATCGGGGTTAATATAGAATAGGTAGGTATAATATCGACTGTAATCGGAATAGCTCACAGATTTGCACGATAAGACACGTGGAAGTCCAAATATGGGACTACCAAACACTATATCTTATCAATTTTGCAATTCCACGAATTTTGCTGATTCTAAAAGGTACTCTCTTATAAAATATTAATTTTCAGATGGAGAAACGTATTCAACATTAATTAGTTTAAAAACTTTTATTTTTATAGGCTGCTGTAACAATGCAATTCAAATTCAAAGAAAATGTGTTTCAATCAAAGAAAAATATTTATTGGTGAGTCAAAGAAAGGATTTTTTGATTCAAAAAATGGGTTTTCAGAACAAGAAAATTCGCCTTTAATTTAAAATGATTTTCTCCTTTATTTTGAAGTTATTTTTGGCGAAATGAGTAAACGTGCTGTGATGAAGCAGCGGTGCCGTTTCTTTTATTAATTGAAGAAAAGAAGAATTTTGTTGAGTTCACCCGTTGTGTCTGTGGCATGAGGAAATTTGCATACAGATTGCACCGAGTCGCGTCGCGTGTTTCAGCTCTCAGCCGTAGAATTCTCGTAACAATATACGATAATAATTATATTGTTGATAATTATGGGTTCGAGAGACGTTTCATCATTGGGCTGAGATAATTTATTGATCACCCAGCACTGCAATTTGTGAAACTATTCTATGGGACAAATACATTAAATCTTTTAAGTCTATATGAAAAACCTCTATTAGAAAAAATGAACCAAAACATTAATTGAAAAGCATTGATAAATCTTAAACGTGGATTCAATATAAGGATTTCTAGTCCAATCTAGACCCTCTGAAAATAGAAGTTTTCTATAACCCTATATGAAAAGTGTAAAAACCGAAAAAACTTATTACAAGTTGATTAGGTCGGAAGAAAAAAAATTAAACGTAGAAATTAATTAATCATTCACTTGTCTTGTTTGCAATTGCAAAACTATGATAGCAATTAGCTATTTTTAAGGAATTGCTAGTAAATTCCAGAAGAAAAAAAAGGAAACTCTTAATTTAAAAATACATAAGACGAGAAAAATGTATTTATGACATTGTTAAGAGCAATAAAGATAGTTTATAGATATCCAAGTGCATACAAAAGTTATTTTTGACAGAGTTCCAAAGAACAAAGTTCAAATATTTGGAAACAGCCAAATAATTTATTTTTAGATTAATTTTGTTAATGATTTTTTTAAAATTTAAAATACATCCACTGTTTTTTCTTCCATAACCGAAAATTCAAGCACGCAAAAGTGAAAGAGTCCATTGACAGCTAAAATTAGAAGGAAAATAACTTTTTTGCAAAAATAGGTTCGCGAGTACCGTCCATTTTTTTTGTTTGAATCTGTCAAAAATCTGAAAACCCCAAAAAGGAACAGGTTGCAAGGGAGTTCGAGGGGGCGCGATTTGAAGAGGAAAAGATTTTTTCTAGATCATTTTAATAAATGCATGATGATAAAAATGTTTAAAAACTTGTTAATAACAAGAATAATTCTTCATTGTCATCAAAATTAGTCATTTACATTTTATGACGTTAAAAGAACAAAGTTTGTACATCAGAAATTTGGTACGCATAATCATTTTAATAAACAAATACGACTCAACTTCTTGTATTCTGTAATCCATTCATGATTTTATCAGAGTAATTCTTCTGCAAAAATATTTATGTTAAAACAAAAAAACAACTGTCAAAATTCGTTTCGCTTGAGATAATAGGGGCATTTTGATTAAAGATCACTCATTTCAATGAAATAGAATATTTGACTGATTTTCAAGTTGAGATTGTATTAAATGAATTTTTACTCGCCGAGGATAAAATGTGTGTAATTTATGGAAATCTCGTAGGTAAGAAATTTACTCGAAAACAGTAATAAAACTTACTCGTTGTTCTTGAGTCGGTCTTCATTGTACCTTTCGTGGAAATCCAATAACTCTTTCACCAAGCCCGCTTCCACCATCGAATCGACTCTAGAATTCAGCCTCTTGTCATGGACCTCCTGAAAATATAAAAAAAAAGGGTCACTAATTTTAAATATGCTGATTTCCTAACGCGGGGTCGCTCCTCCTCAAATTTCTATTATAATTAGGGATTCTCGTCAGGTAGACAAAAATCCTGAGCAGGACTATTTTTGTTTCTGAAAATATGTTCCCTCTCTCACTGCGTGTCTGTTGCTTTGCGATCTTCGACTAGGAATCGACGGGCCTAGCGAGACAATTTTGTTTATTTCATAATTTACTACTGCATGCCCACTGATAATTATTTAGTGTGATAAGAATGGTACAATAATGAATGGAACGTAAATCAGTGATTTAGCTCGAAAAATTGCACGCGCTTTGTTTGGAGAACCCTGACCCAATTTTTTGGTCGAAGGCAACCACACGTGAGCCTTCTAGTTTCTACACACGCACACGCACACCTCAAGTTGGGGGCGATGTTCAAACGGAAAAGAATCGCCGGCCGGCGGCGGCGTCGCCTTGGCGACATGAAGAGAGGCAGGCCACAGAAGTTTTAAATTTCGCTCACGAGCATGAATGGAAGCGTACTCGTATCAGCAAAGGGTGACGCATAGAGGGGTGGGGGGGGGGGGGGGGGGGGGGAGTTTTTTTTCGGACAAAAATCAGCTGTCTCTTATAAGTCTCAACGGATCAGTTTTTTTTTTGGACAAGTTCCATAAAAAACCCCGTAAACCAGGTTTTAACAAATACACAAATTAAATTTTTTCAAGCATGTTGTATTATCAAGTTTGAATTTTCAAAATTTCCAATCGAATTTGAAGTCAGCTATATATAAGAAATGTGAAAATTGGAACAATACAAATTTTTATTAATTTCTTATTCGACTTGGAACAATACAATTATTATGAGTATGACTGTCTGACATCTGCTGAATTTTTAGATTTTCAATGCACTACTTACACAAATTGTATTATTAAAATGTGTCAAATTATTGTTTCATTGCAGTCAGGAACAAGACATTAATGAAATTTAATAGTTTTAATGAGTTTTATAAACAAATAAAATTTGTGTGCAATAGACTGACATCCAACAAGATTTATCTTTGTTAGAAACAACTTTTATACAAAAAATCTATAAATAATAAAAGAATAATTGTTAATTAATCAAATAAAAAAGTTGA